>NW_027451216.1:0-36425 GCF_964194025.1 Convolutriloba macropyga | reverse complement strand
AAACGAAACATTTTCCTTTGATAATAAAACTCTTGATTGAACAATTGCTCAATTATTTGGAATCCTCAATGATTGAGTTTTTTACAATTAAAAAATCTTCGGCAATTGGAAGTTCTACACCAGAATTGAGAAGGAATGACTTCGAGCTAGAACGCTCAACTATACTCAACACCTTAACGATTTCTCATGAAAATTTATCTCTGACTGATTATACTTTTAACGAGAACAGATCTTAGTTTCTCATAGCAAACGGCAACGCCGCTTGGCTAATTAATTTTTCTATTTTTCAGCGAGTCTTACAGCTTCTCATTAGGTGTTACGACAGTGTGAACCTATTTTTAGACAAGTGTTTTTAGAAGCCGAAATACAATTGTGCTCTGATAAACGTCCAAATTTTTTTCAACTAGATTATAACGATCATGATTGTTGCATTGACTTAACTCCATCTATAACCAATGTTAAACTACCTGCGATCTTCAAGCCACACATAGTTATTCAACGAATAGAGAACAAAATTAAAGCAAGACTCAAGCCACTTCTACACAAATAAAGGAATTAGAAAATAACGGAGTTCATTTGTTTTCAATTATGTGTGAAAAAGATCCTCCAAAACTTCTCTGAGCCATTACGAAGACACAAGGATTCCACCTCTTAGGTTCATCACGTGGAGCACTCGGTTCATGGAACAGACATTTTTGGTTGTGAAAGTTCATTAACTTCTCTGTTCCTTCTTCTTTCACTGCGCTGAGGAAATTTGTTCGCTAAACTTACTTGTTAATCTGTAATTATTTACAGAGTCTGTTTTTATCCCTGCATTGCGAAATCGGTGGTTAACTTTGTGACATAAAGTCGTATAAACCATCGGTAAGCGTCAAATATTTCTAACAAGTCTGCATTTTTCCTGTCTCCTTTAAAATGTCAAAAAAGAACTTAAGATATCAGTATTATAACTCGTTTCGTCTAAATGATTATAGTACATATAAACTATTTCAAAACTTACTGTGAATGTTCTGGTTTTCTTCAGTCGCAAGTTATCGCACCTTCAAAATCTTTCCTAGTTGAAAACCAATTTAACAATCCAACATTAGTCCACTCAAAATCACTCTTTCTCAAAAAAAACAATAATTGAATCAAAAACGTATTTTTTCCAACACATTAAAGAGTACATGCTTTTTGAAATATTGAGACGTATCCATACTGATGAAGTTCCTAATCTAAATGCCTTTGCATTTCGACCGTTCACTTGCAACGATTACGTAATTCAAATAAAAAAATTGAAGATATTGCAATTAGTGTCACGGTTTCTATCACGACTGATGTTAACGTCCAGATCTAAAGCATTTGACATGTATTGTTCACTGTATTTCATTTCCTATTTGTCTTGAACACATACTTTAATGAATGAATGCATATTTCGAAGGTGTTGATATTGAATGGCTTAGAGACTATTCTTCTTTTCCGAACATACTGTTTCTTGCTTGAATAAGGACCTCCAAACAAACTCTTTTCTTTAACTGCACTTATAAAGTTTCTAATTTATTTTATATTGATATTCAATCTGAAGTTATTATATTTCTCGAAGAGCTCAAACAGAATTAAGATACTATTAATTTGAAACGATGACCAAAATTAGAATTACTGAATGATGAAAAAACATTTAAAATAATTCGTTGAGAAAATTCCAAAGATTTTCCACATATGTTATCCCTAAGATCTGAGTAAAGCTGGAATCTTTACTGGGGGAACTAATTCCCCAACGCTGTGTGTGCCTTATGGTGTCGTGCGATTTTGTTTTGATTTTTTTTACTCATTTGCATAAACTCTGTATATACGCTATCTACGTATAAAATAATTTTTCATTTTATTAACGAGGCAATTCTTCATCCAGCTGTACGAACTATACTATCATTAACTTTCTATTAGTGATGAATTAGCAGAAACAAATTTTATGAAAAGTCTACAAACGGCATGATAAGTAGTGAATTGGAAAATCTGTCACCTTATTTTATTAACTACAAAACTAAGGACATCCTCGTTTCTTCCTGACCCAGACAACTCTCACTGAAAAGAAGCCACGACAAACTTTTAACCAATTGTTCAACTCGAAAAACTCTTGTAGCTTAATTTTTGAACATTAAGCTAAATAGATTTTGTGATTTGGTAAAAATTCATATTTTAAATTACTACATATAAACCAGGATAGCAGTTTCTTACGCGTGCCATATTCAGTAAAATGGGCATATCAATTTACTGCTGATAGATGAAATTTTATAGTGTGTGAAACACAATTCTGACTTGAAAAAAGTCAATTATATCTTGTGAATGATAAAGTAATTTTGCATAACTAGCATATTAAGATCGCAAATTGTAACTGAGAGAACCATCACGCTATCATAAGAATACCAATTTAGTGTTGAAACCACTATTGATATCCTTGATTGTAAATTATAGCATATTAGAGACCACGTCTCCCCAAGTAGAACAGAAGCTTGCACCTTCAGCTCCCAAAACTTTGGTCCCTTATAGCTTCAGATTTACAAAGAACTCCCGTTTTATATCGTCTCTCTCAAAGCTCATTTCGTTGAGATAGGTTTGTAATTCAAAAAAATTTGCCGATAACTTTTTAAACCAATAGTTCAACACAAAAAATGTTCAACACTTAGCATAAATCTTGAATTTGTGTTAAGTCCAAATCTAACTATCTAGTACCTCTTAGTTTAAATCTAAGTTACAAATATTACTTAGCCAATTTCAACTAGTCTGACTGAACTCGCTCATTAGAATAGCTCTGTCTTTTTGTGCTCTGTTCATAACTGATAATGTTTAACATAAATTGAATAGTTCAAATTACCATTTAACTTTTTATAATGTTATCTTTATACCAATGATAGAAGTGGGGGTAAAACTATCACAGTATACATCAGATCCCGCAAATAAGCCCGTCGTTAGTACCTAAAGTATAGGCCCACAGTATATTGGTTATGAAAGAATTTTCTCATTTTATTTTAAATTCTGCTTTTTTCGGCAATTTTTTGTCTGGTTCCATGGTTTAATAAATAAAAAATTACTGTTAACGTGCTTGTTTTCTTCAATCACAAATTATCGCAACGTCAAAATCTTTCTTAGTTGAAAGCAGTTTTTATATTCAAACATTAGTCCACTCAATATTACTACAAAAATAAGGACATCCTCATTCCTTCCTGACCGAGACAACTCTCACTGAAAAGAAGCCACGACAAACTTTTAACAAATTGTTCAACTCGAAAAACTCTTTTCGCTTAATTTTTGAACATTAAGCTATATAGATTTTGTGATTGGGTGAAATTCATGTTTTAAATTAATACATATAAACCAGGATGGCAGGTACTTTCAGTAACATGTGCATGACATTATACTGCTATTAGATAAATTTTTATAGTGTGTGAAGCACAAGCTTGACTTGGAAAAAGTCAATTATATCTTTTGAAGAATAAAGTAGTTTTGTATAACTAGCATATTAAGATCTCGAAACTAAACTGAGAGAATTATCATGTCGTGATAACATCACGCCACAATGAGAATACCAGTTTAGTATTAAAATCACTGTTGTTATCATTGACTCTAAACCATAGCAACTTAGAGACCACGTGTTTGCAATTGCAATAGAAACTTGCACCTTCAGCTCCCAACACTTTGGTCCCTTATAGCTTCAGATTTACAAAAATCTCCTGGTTTATTTCGCGTTACTCAAACCTCAACAAGTCGCGATAGGTTTAAAATTGATAATATGATAATTGATAATTGATTATAACTTGATTAACCAATAGTTTTCTAAAGCAGAAAATGTTCAACACTTAGCATAAATCTTGGATTTGTCGTCAGTCCAAATCTCACTATCTAATACCTCTTAGTTTATATCTAAGTTACAAAAGTTACTTAGAATAATTCAACTAGTCTTACTGAACTCGCTCATCAGAACAGCTCTATTCTTTCGTGCTCTGTTCATAATTGATAACGTTTAACATAACTTTAATAGTTCAAATTACCATTCAGCCGTTGAAAATTATATCTATATAGCAATCGTAGAACTAGTGGTTGAACTATCACGTTATACAGGTGATCCTGCAATTAAGCCCGTCGTTAGTACCTAAAGTATGGACCAGCAGTATAATGATTATAAAAGAATTTGCTAATTGTATATCAAATTCTGCGGTTTTTTTAGCAATTTTGTCTTGTTCTATGCGTCAATGATTCAAGGTCGTTTATGATTTTCATTCAAAATATGCCGTGATACACAAGAAGTTCAGTTTTACTTCAACAATTATGAGACAGTATTTTTTTGCGTCTGCCAAACTGCCTTCACATTGGCAAATGCTTTAGTTTTACATCCTTCATAATATTGAAGCAAAACAACAGGTTTTAATACTTTCACAGATGAACTGTATATTTTCCATCATGTGACAAAGTACATACCTCAATGGAGGACACCAATTCAACCAAAATATATAACTCTGCTGAAAAGCCATCATTTTTTTACTTATGACAAAAATCTTTCTCATTTTGAGCACCCTGGTAGAATTGTTCAAAAATCTATCTAATAAATTTTATGACTCACTCAGTTATGAAGATGGTTGTTCAGAGTTCTCTTGAACGGGTTGATCCGTTTAAATGTCTTTCTTGGTTTTGGCGATGATTAGACTTCGCTTCCCCCAGTTGCCATTTCTTTGTAAGCATACACGGATCATATATATGTCATACAAATCACACACAGTCCCCTAGTACGATCGTTTTGCGAGTGAAAAGAAATCATAAATGATCTTTGTGAAAAGTCATGGGAGAAAAGATGGCAAAAAAATATGGCTAAATATGGCAAAAAAAAAATTTTGGCATCATTCGGTGTATACTTGTACTAAAGCATTTATGATTTTGTATGACTACTAAGAAATTAATTATGATCCTTTTGTGAATACTCATAAACGATACATTATCCTTGAATGACTGCTAAGAAATCATATATGATTCTTGTATGACTACTATGAATTATTCAAAACTCCACTTCAAAGATCATGTGACAAAACGCGCATGAGATGCACAAAATGAGTGTTTTCGATGCAACAATTGCAGCTGATGGATAAGGAGGCACCAAAATAGCCCAAAATGTGGCACTCAGAATATGAGGCCGGGAAGGGGCCAGTAAAACCAAAACGCAAACATGGCAAAGGGAAAGGGACCCAGTGAAGGCGCGACACAAAAACAACATAGTGGAGGGGTTTAATTTGACCATTTTACGGATCTCTGTCAACTTTTCCAATGCGATAGATCATAGAAGAAATTGCATAATCCTATGACGACTACTAAGGAATCATGCAAATCATATATTTCATAGTTTTGTCAAATATGACCATCTTTAAATTTTGTATGACGGGCAAACCAGGTCGTTCATGTTTTTTGCTCTTCGACCTATTATAGAACGTTTTGTTTATAACGTACTACATTGAGAGTACGTTTTAGTTGTAGCCATGGAACCTGTTTTTACAATTTTTCAACATTATTTAAAAATAAACGCAAGTTTGAAGAGCTGGGTGCACATGTTTTTGCAATTGATCCTAAAGTCCTTCAAATTGTTTATTGACTTTGGTCCACAGAAACGACATGATAGAACGTTTTTTACAGAGATGAAAAGTGTTTTGAGAGCCGTGAAGCAATAGCGGCTATAGTTGGGGACATAGTGGTTTTCTATAACTTAAAAAATTTGAATTGTATTGGGCGCTGTGTTTTTTTACAATTCAAGGAATTTTAAATGTATTGGGGCGCTGTATTGTTTTTCAAGATCCGTTGAAGCATTTTCATGAGTTCTGATGTCAAATAGGAGTAGGGAATTTGGTCACGCCGATACAAGAAGTGGAGGTGTTGCTGCGTGAAATTTTTCGCTCTAATTTTAAGTAGAGTAAGAAAACTGTGTTTTAAACAAAAATTCGCTTTCCCGCTATTGTCTTTTTTGTTCACATGCCGCAATTTCACTTTAATTTTTACTGTTAAACTACCTGCGATCTTCAAGCCACACATAGTTATTCAACGAATTGAGAACAAAAATAAAGCAAGACTCAAGCCACTTCTACACGAATAAAGGAGTTAGAAAATAATGGAGTTCATTTGTTTTCAAGTATGTGTGAAAAAGACCCTCCGAAACTTCTCCGAGCCATTACGAAGACACAAGGATTCCAGCTCTTTGGTTCATCACGTGGAGCACTCGGTGCATGGAACAGACATTTTTGGTTGTGAAAGTTCAGTAACTTCTCTGTTCCTTCTTCTTTCACTGCGCTGAGGATATTTGTTCGCTAAACTTACTTGTTAATCTGTAATTATTTACAGAGTGTGTTTTTATCCCTGCATTAGGAAAGTGGTGGTTAACTTTGTGACATAGAGTCGTATAAACCATCGGTAAGCGTCAAATATTTCTAACGAGTCTGCATTTTCCCTGTCTCCTTTAAAATGTCAAAAAAGAACTTAAGATATCAGTATTATAACTCGTTTCGTCTAAATGATTATAGTACATACAAACTATTTCAAAACTTACTGTGAATGTTCTGGTTTTCTTCAGTCAGAACTTATCGCACCTTCAAAATCTTTCCAGTTGAAAACCAATTTCACAATCCAACATTAGTCCACTCAAAATCACTCTTTTTCAAAAAAAACAAAAATTGAATCGAAAACGTATTTTTTCCACCACATTAAAGAGTACATGCTTTTTGAAATATTGAGACGCATCCATACTGATGAAGTTCCTAATCTAAATGCCTTTGCATTTTGACCGTTCACTTGCTCCGATTACGTAATTCAAATAAAAAAAATTGAAGATATTGCAATTAGTGTCACGGTTTCTATCACGACTGATGTTAACGTCCAGATCTAAAACACTTGACATGTATTGTTCACTGTATTTCATTTCCTATTTGTCTTCAGCACATACTTTAATGAATGAAAGCATATTTCGAAGGTGTTGATATTGAATGGCTTAGAGACTATTCTTCTTTTCCGAACATACTGTTTCTTGCTTGAATAAGGACCTCCAAACAAACTCTTTTCTTTAATTGCACATATAAAGTTTCTAATTTATATTATGTTGATATTCAATCTGAAGTTATTATAATTCTCGAAGAGCTCAAACAGAATTAAGATACTATTAATTTGAAACGATGACCAAAATTAGAATCACTGAATGATGAAAAAACATTTAAAATAACTCGTTGAGAAAACTCCAAAGATTTTCCACATATGTTATCCCTAAGATCTGAGTAAAGATGGAATCTTTACTGGGGGAACTAATTCCCCAACGCTGTGTGTGCCTTATGGTGTCGTGCGATTTTGTTTTGATTTTTTTTACTCATTTGCATAAACTCTGTATATACGCTATCTACGTATAAAATAATTTTTCATTTTATTAACGAGGCAATTCTTCATCCAGCTGTACGAACTATACTATCATTAACTTTCTATTAGTGATGAATTAGCAGAAACAAATTCTATGAAAAGTCTACAAACGGCATGATAAGTAGTGAATTGGAAAATCTGTCACCTTATTTTATTAACTACAAAACTAAGGACATCCTCGTTTCTTCCTGACCCAGACAACTCTCACTGAAAAGAAGCCACGACAAACTTTTAACCAATTGTTCAACTCGAAAAACTCTTGTAGCTTAATTTTTGAACATTAAGCTAAATAGATTTTGTGATTTGGTAAAAATTCATATTTTAAATTAATACATATAAACCAGGATAGCAGTTTCTTACGCGTGCCATATTCAGTAAAATGGGCATATCAATTTACTGCTGATAGATGAAATTTTTTAGTGTGTGAAACACAATTCTGACTTGAAAAAAGTCAATTATATCTTGTGAATGATAAAGTAATTTTGCATAACTAGCATATTAAGATCGCAAATTGTAACTGAGAGAACCATCACGCTATTATAAGAATACCAATTTAGTGTTGAAACCACTATTGATATCCTTGATTGTAAATTATAGCATATTAGAGACCACGTCTCCCCAAGTAGAACAGAAGCTTGCACCTTCAGCTCCCAAAACATTGGTCCCTTATAGCTTCAGATTTACAAAGAACTCCCGTTTTATATCGTCTCTCTCAAAGCTCATTTTGTTGAGATAGGTTTGTAATTCAAAAAAATTTGCCGATAACTTTTTAAACCAATAGTTCAACACAAAAAATGTTCAACACTTAGCATAAATCTTGAATTTGTGTTAAGTCCAAATCTAACTATCTAGTACCTCTTAGTTTAAATCTAAGTTACAAATATTACTTAGCCAATTTCAACTAGTCTGACTGAACTCGCTCATTAGAATAGCTCTGTCTTTTTGTGCTCTGTTCATAACTGATAATGTTTAACATAAATTGAATAGTTCAAATTACCATTTAACTTTTTATAATGTTATCTTTATACCAATGATAGAAGTGGGGGTAAAACTATCACAGTATACATCAGATCCCGCAAATAAGCCCGTCGTTAGTACCTAAAGTATAGGCCCACAGTATATTGGTTATGAAAGAATTTTCTCATTTTATTTTAAATTCTGCTTTTTTCGGCAATTTTTTGTCTGGTTCCATGGTTTAATAAATAAAAAATTACTGTTAACGTGCTTGTTTTCTTCAATCACAAATTATCGCAACGTCAAAATCTTTCTTAGTTGAAAGCAGTTTTTATATTCAAACATTAGTCCACTCAATATTACTACAAAAATAAGGACATCCTCATTCCTTCCTGACCGAGACAACTCTCACTGAAAAGAAGCCACGACAAACTTTTAACAAATTGTTCAACTCGAAAAACTTTGTCGCTTAATTTTTGAACATTAAGCTATATAGATTTTGTGATTTGGTGAAATTCATGTTTTAAATTAATACATATAAACCAGGATGGCAGGTACTTTCAGTGACATGTGCATGACATTCTACTGCTATTAGATCAATTTTTGTAGTGTGTGAAGCACAAACTTGACTTGAAAAAAGTCAATTATATCTTTTGAAGGATAAAATAGTTTTGTATAACTAGCATATTAAGATCGCGAAATTAAACTGAGAGAACTATCATGTCGTGATAACATCACGCCACCATGAGAATACCAATTTAGTATTGAAATCACTGTTGTTATCATTGATTCTACACCATAGCAACTTAGAGACCACGTGTTTGCAATTGCAACAGAAGCTTGCACCTTCAGCTCCCAAATCTTTGGTCCCTTATAGCTTCAGATTAACAAAGAATTCCCGTTTTATATCGTCTCTCTCAAACCTCATTTCGTTGAGATAGGTTTATAATTCATAGAATTTTGCCGATAACTTTTTAAACCAATAGTTCAACACAAAAAATGTTCAACACTTAGCATAAATCTTGAATTTGTGTTAAGTCCAAATCTAACTATCTAATACCTCTTAGTTTAAATCTAAGTTACAAATGTTACTTAGCCAATTTCAACTAGTTGGACTGAACGCGCTCATTAGAATAGCTCTGGCTTTTTGTGCTCTGTTCATAATTGATGATGTTTAACATAAATTGAATAGTTCAAGTTACCATTTAACTTTTTATAATGTTATCTATATACCAATGGTAGAAATGGGGGTAAAACTATCACAGTATACATCAGATCCCGCAAATAAGCCCGTCGTTAGTACCTAAGGTATGGGCCCACAGTATATTGGTTATGAAAAAATTTTCTTATTATATTTTAAATTCTGCTTTTTTAGCAATTTTTTGTCTGGTTCCATGGGTCAATAAATAAAAAATTACTGTTAACGTGCTTGTTTTCTTCAATCACAAATTATCGCAACGTCAAAATCTTTCTTAGTTGAAAACAGTTTTTATATTCAAACATTAGTCCACTCAATATTACTACAAAAATAAGGACATCCTCATTCCTTCCTGACCGAGACAACTCTCACTGAAAAGAAGCCACGACAAACTTTTAACAAATTGTTCAACTCGAAAAACTTTGTCGCTTAATTTTTGAACATTAAGCTATATAGATTTTGTGATTTGGTGAAATTCATGTTTTAAATTAATACATATAAACCAGGATGGCAGGTACTTTCAGTGACATGTGCATGACATTCTACTGCTATTAGATCAATTTTTGTAGTGTGTGAAGCACAAACTTGACTTGAAAAAAGTCAATTATATCTTTTGAAGAATAAAGTAGTTTTGTATAACTAGCATATTAAGATCTCGAAACTAAACTGAGAGAACTATCATGTCGTGATAACATCACGCCACCATGAGAATACCAATTTAGTATTGAAATCACTGTTGTTATCATTGATTCTACACCATAGCAACTTAGAGACCACGTGTTTGCAATTGCAACAGAAACTTGCACCTTCAGCTCCCAACACTTTGGTCCCTTATAGCTTCAGATTTACAAAAAACTCCTGGTTTATTTCGCGTTACTCAAACCTCAACTAGTTGCGATAGGTTTAAAATTGATAATATGATAATTGATAATTGATTGTAACTTGATTAACCAATAGTTTTCTAAAGCAGAAAATGTTCAGCACTTAGCATAAATCTTGGATTTGTCGTCAGTCCAAATCTCACTATCTAATACCTCTTAGTTTATATCAAAGTTACAAAAGTTACTTAGAATAATTCAACTAGTCTTACTGAAGTCGCTCATCAGAACAGCTCTATTCTTTCGTGCTCTGTTCATAATTGATAATGTTTAACATAACTTTAATAGTTCAAATTACCATTCAACCGTTTAAAATTATATCTATATAGCAATCGTAGAACTAGTGGTTGAACTATCACATTATACAAGTGATCCTGCAATTAAGCCCGTCGTTAGTACCTAAAGTATGGACCAGCAGTATAATGATTATAAAAGAATTTGCTAATTTTATATCAAATTCTGCGGTTTTTTTAGCAATTTCGTCTTGTTCTATGCGTCAATGATTCAAGGTCTTTTATCATTTTCATTAAAAATATGCCGTGATACACAAGAAGTTCAGTTTTACTTCAATAATTATGAGACAGTATTTTTTTGCGTCCGCCCAACTGCCTTCACATTGGCAAATGCTTTAGTTTTACATCCTTCAGAATATTGAAGCAAAACATCAGGTTTTAATACTTTCACAGATTAACTGTATATTTTCCATCATGTGACAAAGTACATACCTCAATGGAGGACACCAATTCAACCAAAATATATAACTCTGCTGAAAAGCAATCATTTTTTTACTTATGACAAAAATCTTTCTCATTTTGAGCACCCTGGTAGAATTGTTCAAAAATCTATCGAATAAATTTTATGACTCACCCAGTTATGAAGATGGTTGGTCAGAGTTCTCTTGAATGGGTTGATCCGTTTAAATGTCTTTCTTGGTTTTGGCGATGATTAGACTTCGCTTCCCCCGGTTGCCATTTCGTTGTAAGCATACACGGATCATATATGATGTCATACAAATCACACACAGTCTCCTATTACGATCGTTTTGCGAGTGAAAAGAAACCATAAATGATCTTTGTGAGAAGTCATGGGAGAAAAGCATTTGAGAAAGCTAAATATGGCAAAAAAAATTTGGCATCATTCGGTATATACTTGTACTAAAGCATTTATGATCTTGTATGACTACTAAGAAATTAATTATGATGCTTTTGTGAATACTCATAAACGATACATTATCCTTGAATGACTGCTAAGAAATCATATATGATTCTTGTACTACTATGAATTATTCAAGATTCCACTTGAAAGATCATGTGACAAAACGCGCATGAGATGCACAAAATGAGTGTTTTCGATGCAACGATTGCAGCTGATGGATAAGGAGGCACCAAAATAGCCCAAAATGTGGCACTCAGAATATGAGGCCGGGAAGGGGCCAGTAAAACCAAAACGCAAACATGGCAAAGGGAAAGGGACCCAGTGAAGCCGCGACCCAAAAACAACATAGTGGAGGGGTTTAATTTGTCCATTTTACAGGTCTCTGTCAAACTTTCCAATGCGATAGATCATAGAAGAAATTGTATAATCCTATGACGACTACTAAGGAATCATGCAAATCATATATTTCATAGTTTTGTCAAATATGACCATCTTTAAATTTTGTATGACGGGCAAACCAGGTCGTTCATGTTTTTTGCTCTTCGACCTATTATAGAACGTTTTGTTTATAACGTACTACATTGAGAGTACGTTTTATTTGTAGCCATGGAACCTGTTTTTACAATTTTTCAACATTATTTAAAAATAAACGCAAGTTTGAAGAGCTGGGTGCACATGTTTTTGCAATTGATCGTAAAGTCCTTCAAATTGTTTATTGACTTTGGTCCACAGAAACGACATGATAGAACGTTTTTTTACAACCATGAAAAGTGTTTTGAGAGCCGTTAAGCGATAGCGGCTATAATTGGGGACAGTGATTTTCCATAACTCAAAAAATTTGAATTGTATTGGGCGCTGTGTTTTTTTACAATTCAATGAATTTTAAATGTATTGGGGCGCTGTATTGTTTTTCAAGATCCGTTCAAACATTTTCATGATTTCTGATGTCAAATAGGAGTAGGGAATTTGGTCACGCCGATACAAGAAGTGGAGGTGTTGCTGCGTGAAATTTTTCGCTCTAATTTTAAAGTAGAGTAAGAAAACTGTGTTTTAAACAAAAATTCGCTTTCCCGCTAGTGGTTTTTTTTGTTCACATGTTTATTTTTTTCTTCACTTTAATTTTACAGTTTTTTTCTTATTTGGATCCGATTTTTTTAAATGGTTTTAACAATCCATTCATATTTCATTCTAGGCCTAGTTCCTAGTTTTTTAAACAAATGCCATTTTGCAATGACATTGATCTTTAAAAACGGGAAAACCAGGTAAATTCGAACGAGCATTAAATTCATTAGAGGCCCAAAGTAGGCTTGCGTAGTCCGTTAAGTAGTTAGAGTGGTGCAGCTGCTGTGATAGCCTTTATTTAGGGTTAAAAAGTCATTTTTACTAGTTTTTGTGCTCAAAAGTGTGCAATTTTTCTTTTTTTTTATTGTTTTTCTTTTTTTCTAGTTTCTGATTAATTAGTCTTTGATTAAAGTTCTTAAAAGTTGCTGAAGGTCTTTGGCGAGACATAGTTTTGTTATGACTCTTTTATGAGCTAAATGTTGTGGTACTACAAACACAAAAACGCAAAGTTATACTTTTCTGAAAATACAAGTTTTCTGAAAATTTTTGTAAAATATTGAGTTTTTCAAGACTCAGGGGCAAATAAATTTCCTTTAGAGTTTGATAAGTTGGCGCTGCATAGTTTCTAGTAACAAGAAAATTGTTTTCAACATTTAAATTTCTCAAATTTTAGCAGTCTTTTGATGAAATCTGCAATTTTTTTGTAATTTTCCTAAAATTTTGTCAATTTTTGACATTTGTTCATTCTCAACTTCCAGAAAACCGTTTCCACGGTCTGATAAAAAGTTACTGCAAGGTTTTTAGTGTCAATAGAATTGTTTTCAAATAAATTATAAGAGAACTTTGCAATTTTTTTCAAGTTTTTTTAAAACATTTAAATTTTACAATTTATTCGCTTTTTCTTGCCTCAGTAGCTTGGCAACCTCCTTCAGGGGTTTGATAGTATTTTATTACATAGTTGATAGGAGGCAATGGAATGGTTTTCAACATTTTAAAAGAACGAATTTCTTTTTACAGAAATATGAAGTTTTTTTCTAAAAAATCTGGCCTGTCGATCTTTACCGGCCAATGATTTTCTTAAGGCTTGGAATTGGGTTGCTGGAAAGCCTCTAGAAACAAGAAATTGATTCTGAAGATACTAATATCAGAATTCTTATCAACTCTTCATTCAATTTTGCAATTGATTCCACTTTTTGTCATAGTAGTAGCAATGAGTTTAGTTTTGTTTAGTTTGTTTGATTGTTTTAGTTTCTCAAGTTTTGAGATGACTTTGTTTGTGTTTTGGCTGGCATTTTTCAATTGAGCTGCTTGTCAGGTAGAGTACTTCTATTTTTTTCATTCAATTCTTTGGAACTTGTTCTGCAATGTTTTTTATTTCGTTGTCTCCATCGATGATTCTTACGACCTGACTTCTTAGAATTGACTTTGAGTGTCTTCTACTGCTTTGTAGCTAAAATTTGTTTGCGTGACGTCATTTGATCTGCATTTGGGTCAATTGGGTGACTTACTTCATTCAAAAAATGACTTCTGAAACTCTAGTGATCTATTAAAAGACTGGTGGTCAATCTGTCTATCTTATTTCTTTACTTGTTTCAACTCCATGTAATGCCACAAGCGTCTATCGCGGCATTTTTTCCGGCAATATGCTGGCTATGTTTCTAATTTTTGCAAATATGTTCTCAGAGTCGCGCTGATGTGCATTAGATAATTCTTTTTAATTTTGCGTATTCAAAAAATTTCGCTCATTCTGCTGTCTGTGTTCGCGATTTTTGTGCTCATATTCGGATTCAACAAAAACAATATTTATCGCAGGCTAGTTTGGTATTGCCTTACCCTAAATCTGTCCTTTTTTCAATGATCCAGGGGTTAAAACTTATCTAAAGCACCAAAAAATCTTGAGAAGAGTTTTGAATTGTTTTCTGCGATAACTCGTTCAATTTTATTTGTCATTTTACATCACTTAGGATCAAACTTTAGCGCGCTCTCAGCGCCAGTCCTTGCCTGTTCAATTTTTAACGTCACTCAACCTTCATCACGGTGCTTTTGATTCGCGGCTTATTGTATTTTTTGGACTCCGAACGAAACCTTGACATTGGTTCCTTTTAAAATTTTCCTTCCATTTTCAATCTTTCTCGCTCCATAATTGTAAAAATATCTTTGATGACTTACTGTGGATCTGCCGAATAAGTACGCTTTCAAATGTATACTCCTAAATGCTCGAAAAGAAGAAAGCATCTTTTTTGTCTCAAACAAATTAAAAAGCTACAAGAAAATCAGTTACAGTTGGTATCGTTTTTGCAGATGTCAAAAGAATTAAACTCAATCGTGAATTAATACAAATCTTTGTTATCAAACTTTGAATCGGAATCAAAAGTTTTTGTTCATTAAAGGTTCAAATAAGTGTGTTTTTGGTTGAAGAATTCTTCATTCTTCTCAATCGCTCTTTATAAGAATTAAAGGTATATAATTTGGAAAACAGCGGCGTTTTTCTCCATAATGGATCAATCAGTTCTTGAGCTTCAAATTTCGACCACTCACCGCCACCCCCCCCCCCCCATTTTTTTGTTTTGGTTGTGTAATAATAAGTGACTTCATTTCTGCGTGCTTAAATATGTATAGCTAATAAAAGGTAAACGCATAATTTTACGCATAATTTTCGCGTCGATCGTCGAAAAATTCGCCCCCAAACCGAAACCCCCGCTCCCCGAACTGGGGTAGGGGCAATCCGGTGGTTACTAAATGTCCATGTTTCTTGTGAAACAATTGATGAGATTGTGAGGTTGACGTTAGGCGTGGGTAGTAGTATCGACTGACCAATTTCTCTAATTAGAGCTAGCGCCGCGATTTCGCTCAATTGATTGAATATAAAACAGCTCAAAGCAGAGGCTGTTTTAATTGAATATCCCCTCGCCCTTTGTTTCCATTCTTTTTCTATCTCGATAACAATCTCTGCAAAAATGAGCCTCGCGCTTTTTAAATTTTCCATATATTCATTTATTTCTCTCAAATATACATACATACGCAATCAAAACACATACATACGTATGTTTTGGGTATATATGTTAGCATTGTGTGTGTGCATACATATGTGTGCGTGTGTGTGGGTCTTGTTAAACTAGATTTGTAGATAGATGAAATGCAGTTCTTTTTGAGCATTTTCCATTAAAATAATTTTAATTGAGTCAGTGTTCATTTGTTTTCATTTGACGTCTTGACAAGCTACTCTCTTCATTAAGTCAATTTGTTCAGCTTATAAACACGCGCTCTTCTTTTTTCTTCATTATCGAGAATAGATGATGTGGCTGAAATATCTATCTATTCATTCTCTCATTTATACAACAAACCAAGTCTTTGCTTTTCCCATTTTACTAATTCGTTAGTGGTTGAGGAAAACGCAAATTACTGAAATTATTCCCCCCTCTCTTTGACAATTAGCAAAAAGCATCTATTTAATATAATTGTAAGAAAAGCGTCCGTGATGTAAATTGAAGCTGTTTTTACAATTATGACTTCTCCATTAAGAAATCATCACTGACAAACAACTAAATTGCAATTAGCATACCTTTTAATACCTTAACAACAAACAAATAAACAAACAAACTAACAACAAATATCAACAACAACAACCACCACAAACACTGAAAGGAAATTTAAGGTTAGCTCAGCCATTTCTCTTTTTCCATTTATTTAAATCAGACTATGAAACAAGCCGCTTACTTGGAAATAGGAATACCATTTTTGTCCGCCAAACAAACAGACTTGACACAGTTCTTTTTCGATTTTCATCCCTGTTCAATGAAGTTCAGTACTGATTCGGAAAAAACTCAAACAAAGAAAAACATAGTGGCTCAATTTGTTATGGTATGATAAAATAAGTTTTAGAGTTTAAACTGAAAAACTCGGGAAAATATTGCCTGAATGATACGCATGTCAGAAAATCTTCAGTGGGAAATAAATTGATCTGGAGCTTAAAAATTTCAGTTAAATTTCACTGATTTTCTCTGGAGCTATTCTGTGCGTAGAAAACGATTATTTGTATATAAAAGTACATATATCCGAGATTTAAACATTTTAATGAGATCTCCAAACGAGATTTGGGAGAGCTAAAATAAAATTTGTTGTCTTCACCTTATATTACCGAAAAATTATTTTGGAATAAGTTTTTTATGTACAAACCAAAAATACCGTTTTATAACAAAAAGTAAAAACTTGTTCTTGACAAGTGTGTAAATCCAATAACACTAGTGCGATCTAATAATATAACGTATGGGGGATTGATATAGTGGCGTTCTTCGTAGGTTCTCAGAGCACAACAAAATTGCTTCAATTATTGTAGGCTTGATTAAATTGAACAAATTCCACGTAGAACTCAAGTTAAATCTCTCCGTAAATTTTGTCGGTTCTAGAAAGTTTAGCAAATACAACGTTGTCATTCTTCGGCTGAGTCATACAATATTTCTGGAAAACAAAAATTGTAATGCTAGCAAGAAATTAATTCTGAGGCCTTAAGGGACCCGTGCAGCCAGTGACCCCCATTCTACTGTTACATCCACTAATTGGGGGCACAAAGGTCGAAGATCCCTCTTTCAATATAGAATTTTTTAAAAAGTTTTTGTAGTTTATGAGTCAAACTTTTAATTCAAACTATTCGAGACAGTGAAGTTAAACGCGATTTTACTGGTTCCTTCTCTTGATCCTAAATTTTGTTAATTGAGGTTCAGTACTGATTCAGAAAAAAACTCAAGCAAAGAAAAACATAGTGGCTCAATTTGTTATGGCATGATAAAATAAGTTTTAGAGTTTAAACTGAAAAACTCGAGAAAATATTGCTTGAATGATACGCATGTCAGAAAATCTTCAGTGGGAAATAAATTGCTCTGGAGCTTAAAAATTTCAGTTAAACTTCACTGATTTTCTCTGGAGCTATTCTGTGCGTAGAAAACGATTATTTGTATTTAAAAGTACATATATCCGAGATTTAAACATTTTAATGAGATCTCCAAACGAGATTTGGGAGAGCTAAAATAAAATTTGTTGTCTTCACCTTATATTACCGAAAAATTATTTTGGAATAAGTTTTTTATATACAAACCAAAAATACCGTTTTATAACAAAAAGTAAAAACTTGTTCTTGACAGGTGTGTAAATCCTATAACACTAGTGCGATCTAATAATATAACGTATGGGGGATTGATATGGTGGCGGTCTTCGTATGTACCCCAGTATAAATTCAATGTTTAGTACGCTGGTGGGGGTCCTAATCCTTTTGGCCAAGGTAGCAATCAACGATATACTGAGGACGGGATGGATTCGGATGATATCTATAGTTCACGGTGTTAGTTGCAATACTTTGAGTTGCTATATGTTCCCTACCTTGATGCTGTTCTGTGCTCCGCAGTGAATCCTATACCCAGCTGTTGAAACCGACTGACTATGAACAAAAATTAAGATTCTATTGGTTTTTGATCGTTGTTCATTTGCCACCTGCCAATTATCTCAATTCTGGTCAACAGTAAAAAAGAGAGGAAAAGTCATGTTATGCATGTGAGCCGGGTACTAAAAACATTCTCACAAGATTTATTCAGATTTGTTATGAAAAATTGGCCTAAACCTATCTCATTTTATTATCTATTTTTTGCGAGGCAAATTGTGATAAAGATTTGCTTGAAACAGTTTGTTAAATATGGTTTCATTGGGCTTTTGCGTCAAAAAATGAAATGTGCTTCAATATCAATTCCAATCTGCAATCGTTAACAAATTAAACTTTCAAACAACAAAATTACAAATAAAATTTCCAATGTTTGAAAAGCATTTTCGGTGAAAATTGAGAGAGTTGGTCATAAATTGTTATTTTCTCAGAGCACAACAAAATTGCTTCAATTAATGTAGGCTTGATTAAATTGAACAAATTCCACGTAGAACTCAAGTTAAATCTCTCCGTAAAATTTGTCGGTTCTAGAAAGTTTAGCAAATACAACGTTGTCATTCTTCGGCTGATTCATACAAAATTTCTGGAAAATAAAAATTGTAATAATAGCAAAAAATATATTCTGAGGCCTTAAGGGCCCCGTGCAGCCAGTGACCCCCATTCTACTGTTACATCCACTTATTGGGGGCACAAACGTCGAAGATCCCTCTTTCAATATAGATTATTTTTTAAAGTTTTTGTAGTTTATGAGTCAAACTATTAATTCAAACTATTCGAGACAGTGTAGTTAAACGCGATTTTACTGGTTCCTTCTCAAGATCCTAAGTTTTGTTAATTGAAAAACTTGTCAAAATTTATCTAAAATTTGAGTAGTCCGAAACGTCGAAAACTATTAACGGACCTGCATTATTTTGAGGCGATTTCACATCTTCTGAAGGAGCCTCTTGGAAAACAAGTCGCCTATTTGGCCGTCCACTGAAACTTTAATCAGCGATTCATATTGTTCACATTTGTACATTAGTTCAAATCAATTCATTACACTGATTTTTTTTTAAATATTGCGGGATCTCTTGGTTTTTCGTCATTTTATGCGATTGGCGAAACCAGAAGAAATACTGGCCAAAATGCTTTTTTCACTGTTCTCGCTTCAAAGTGTTAATTCATTTACTTCCGCAAATTTTAGCGGGATCTAAAAATCTATAACAATGGAGCTGTCAAAACACATCAATTTAACGAAGCAAAATTTAGTACCTCTGATACATTGATCTTTCATAACATTGAACGCTATCATTTTCATTGAAATTTTTGGTTATGAATTAAAATTAATAACAGATTTTCTGATTTTTTAGCAAAACAATTTACAGACGTTTTACCATTTGGCAACAATTTCAGCCAAAACATGAAACAACGTACAATTTAAAAAAAATAGTAAAAACCAGCCCAACTAGAACAATTTTTTGACTCCTCTAAAGAAGAATTGTACATTTTGGTATTCCTAATTGTTCTTAACCAGTTTAAGCAGGAGCTAGTATTGTAAAAATGTAGATTTAACAGCTCTGGATTTGAATCAGCATCTCTTATTTGCAAGCTTTGTGTTCTAATAGCTACAACAACTCGTCTCAAGATCTCATCTTCGGCTTCTCTTATAACCCATTCTCATGTTATTTCTTGCTGCTCAATACTTCATTTCTGTAGCGAAGTATTCGTTGCAAAAGTACTGCTTATTGTCAAGCGATGTCACACTTATGCTCTGAGCAATTTACATTAGGTTGTTTTTTCTCAGCCGTCGAACATAAATCAGCTTTTAGGACACAATTCAATTTTTTAATCCAGTTTTGCCTATATCACAATGTCAGTCAAATACTCGCAGTTTATTCTGATGTCCTCAATTTGTGTTTTTTAATTTACCGTTTACTGATTAACGAAATGTTTTTTCTATTATAACACGTTATGCAATCATCCAACGTGATCTTTTGGTTGCTTATGCATAAAGGCCTGCTAAATTTCAAACCATTAAAGAGATGACAAGCGATTAAAACATTATTTGATTTTATGGTCACCAATCATACTCTAGGATATTTAAAGTTGTTTTCTATCAAACTAAATGTTTCGAAGCGGAAACTAAGATCTGATAAAAATTATAACAATTAAAAAATCTTACAAACAACTTTTGCGCTGTATTTACCGAATGACGCAAATAGTAAGCCATGAAAGAAACAAAAAATTCAAAGAAATTTCTAAATTTCCCCATAGAGAGAAATATATTTAAATTTACTCTTCAAGGGATTAGCATAAATTGATTAGCGGTTTTGAACTGCGCTCCTCATCAAAACTAATTTTCCGCTAATTTTGCAATTAACTTTTTCAACTCGATAAATTTCAAACGATCGGCGTAAAATGCGTATGCAAATTAAATCTCTCACATATTTTTCATTATTTTACATCAAAAAAATTCATCTAACGAGCAATTTCAAGTAACTAACTTGCTAATGAATGTATAGTTATTTGTGTATATGTATATATGTAGTATAGTAAAAAAGGAAAGACAAAAAAATGGAGTGAAATTTTTCTTCAGTTAGTTATCGGTGTTGTGGAATTAGTTATGAAGTAATAAACGTTTGATCATAATTTAATGTAAATCTTTTCATCTCGATCAAAGTTCAATTTTTCGCCATATGTGCTAACTTAATTTCCTTTCTATAATTTATTCTCGCTCTCTTTTCTTTCCTATCCACAGTATTGCATGAAAGTGTTGGAAATTATACTCGCTTTTTTGTCTTTTCACAACTTCATTAAAATTTGCTACGCAGAAACCGCGTGTTTTTTAATTACAAGTCTTGCCTTTAACACTATACACACACTAAAAATGGTTAATGTTACTTTTTGCCTACTTTAAAACAACTGGTTTGCTAATAAAAAAAGCCGTTTATTTAATTTATTTGGTCTATATTGAAAGTTTTTTATACTAAACGAATTAAAAGTGAAATTACTCATTTTCTTAAGATGCGGACAATAAATTTTGGTAAGTATGCAATCTGATCTTTCACTATTTATCATTCTAACTTACATAAATGGAAAAAGTTTTAGAAAGAGCAAGATCTTTTGCAATAGTGACTGTTAATTTTCAGGGCACTTTTTGCGCACCTTGTAATTTATAGCTAATTTAATGAATGACATAAAGAATCAAAATAAATAAGCAATGAATCGCTTTCTCAGCACATCTTATAAAATTTTACTGTAGAACATAATTTTATCAATGATATAATTCTACGGGAATTGAACAAAAGAAATGTTTCAATGCAGATCATTCTATTTGGTTCGAAAGAATGCGTTAGTTGTACTTTTTTAATATGTAGAAATTAGATTTGGGTAGATAAGTGCTCATAGGGAAACTATAAAGAACAAAGTTATCAAACTTTTCAAAACAAATGACGAATAACTGACCTCTGAAACTTTCTATGTCGAGAAAAGAGCTTTTGTGAGAGGAGCCAGTTTTTTGTCAATTTTTATAAACGAGATTTAAAAAACTAACGGATTGGAGTGACTGCGTTGATCATACATTTTTTTTGTTCTAAGCTGATCAGATAGTACGGCTATAACATTGTTTTGTCATAATTTGGAAGAACACTTTTTTCAAGCAGGAAATTTTTGGCTAGATAATTTGGTAGAAATTCTTATTTGTTGAAAATTCTTCTGCCTAAGAATCATTGAGTTCCCATTTTTAGTTGCAACAATCTATGAATTTTAGACTCATCCATTGCTTGAGGTTGCTGTTCGGCTCTTGTTTCTGGAATTGATTTGATTTCTACGTCATTCTGTTGCCTTTGAAAAAGACTAAATGCCAATTTACAAAGGTCGTCTCCGGCATCATAAAATTTTGTACAGCAAGCAATTAACGTAAAGCCCGAGGCTCCGTGTTCAAGTTAGTGGAATTTCATTATTACATTATTGCGTAATAAGGTAAAATTTAGCATTACCTTGTCAGTCAATTAAAAAACTTGGCTTTCAATTAAGATTTAAAAAAAATTGTATTGTTGGTTTTACTTAATCTGAAGCAATTGAAACCCACACTCGTTTTCTTCGTCTATTCACAAACACGAGCAAATCAAGTCAAATGGCAAACTTTGAAATTGGCCTGGCATTCCTATTTTTTTAACGTGGCACATTTCTTTCTTCTCAACCTTGATAAATACTTTTTTCGTTGAAATTTTTTTATCAATTTCTACACAAAAATATTAACCGACAACAATTCAAATTTAAAGAAAACCCACTGGAGTTAACTTTACATTGAAATCTTTTTCCAATTGGTTGCATGTTCGAGGCAAATAAAAAACAAAATAATTGGAACCTTCAATTTCACAGATAAGCAACAATGATGCTCGTTAATGTGCAATCTCTTAACACTTTTCTATGATCTATTGGAATTCTGCTCTTAGCCAATGGGAACTATCATTATAAGGAAAAGGAGACAAAATTTCAAGGGGGAAACAAAATTATCAAAAAAACATCAAAAATTTAAAAGAATCGAATTCATCGAATTCATAACACCAATAGTTTTAAGACAAAACCGCTATTCACATTTCAATTGCAGTAGAAAAAAAGTTCCTATCTATACTAAGACTGACATTCATTTCACGAAAATAAGTTTAAGATTGGCTAATTTTTAAAAAATTTTCTAAAAAATTCTTTTTAAAGTCTTAGCAGATATTAAATTCTTGAGATTTCAACGGAAGTCAAAAAATACACTACGTTATGCTTGATGGCTAGACAAGGGTGTATGTCATTAATATGTCATCAATAAGACGTCACAATAGGTCCTATGATTATGAAAACAACGACAAATAGAGGCAAAACAAGCAGAAATGCGAGACGAAAGTGTTGAAGCCATTCAGACTATAATCTTTTCAATGAAAACTTTATCTATGATTCAACGGACATTTTTTTCTAAGCCAATGGGAACTATCAATATTAGGATAATGACATAACTTTTCAAAATGAAACAAATTTACAAAAAATATATCTGATCTTTTCTGAAATTATGAAAACTCAAGTTACCGAAGTCTTAAAACCAATATTTAACAGATAAATCCGCATAAAGGGGTCCTGAAATCACTGAGTCTGACTTACTGTTCTTGAATATAAATTTAATCTACTCAGAGTCGATCAAAACGAAGATTTTGTTCATTGGAAATTATTTGACAGTAAATGAGGTTTGCCGTTAACGGAACCTCGACATGAAACGTATCTAGTCTCTAGGTGACTTAAAAAACGAAAAAAAAATTGATTTTTTTTTAAAAAAGTTGCTCTCAAATTGAATTTGAGTTGTTTTTTATAGTAAACTTCCTCTGGAGACCAGAACTAGCCTTTTCGTTGCTCTATTGGTAAAACAAACTGATTTTTTGTAACCTGAAATGTAAATTTGAAATGAAACAATAAATATTATTATAGAAAAACGTTATATTAACAAAAATTAGGCTAAAAGTGAACAAAATAGCGTGATAACTGTTGAACCAAAGTTCAGTTTACATGTTATATATATATATATATATATATATATATATATAATTTATATATATATATATATAATTTTTTCTCTATATATATAATATAGTTATATATATATATATATATATATATATATAAATATACATTTATATATATATTTATATATATATATGTATATAGTTAGATGCATATATATATATATATATATATATATATATATATATATATATATATACATATATATATATACATATATATATAAACATATATATATATATATATATATATATATACATATATAAATATATATATATATACATATTAAAATATATACAAATATATACATATTTAAATGTACAAATATATATATATATATATATATATATATATATATATATATATATTTTTAGATATATATATATATATATATATATATATATATTTATAGTTAAATGCATATATATACATATATATATATATATATATATATATATATAAATATATACAAATGTATACATATATATATATATATATATGTATATATATATATATATATATATATATATATATATGTATATGTGTACATGTTCATTTATATATATATATATATATATATATAGATTTATATATTTATATATATATATATAATTATTTAATTATGAAACTATAGATAAGATAAACCAGTACATAATGCACTTATAACTTGCTGTATTAGAAGAGCTGTCTACAAAAGTTTTTTTGAGGCACTGAAGGGGCTATAAAATGCTATAGTTTCTAAATTAATCACTGAGAATACAGTTTCTGTAATTTTCTCTAATTAAAAAGTTTTGATTACAGAACATATTAACTTGATTCTATTGAAGAAAACTTTTTAAGCTCCACATAATCGATTATTTCACAACTTCTGTGATGTGCCCGGTTCACAAACTAGCAAATTTGAAAAATAAGGTATTTAATCTGCATCATCACTTTTATACATAAACAATGAGCGACATTTTCAGGTTAAGATTGTACATTTTTTTCCCACTGAGTATAAAAACAAAAAAAATGGCATGTTCAGCTTCGAACGTAGAAGGAAATAATATGTATGCTCGTTATTGTGGTGTTTTAAGTCGAAGACAAAAAAAGCATGAGCGATTCCTTGAAAACAAATTTTTTGGTGATTGCGTAATATTTGACTGTATATGAGGTTTGATATTAACGGAATCGTGGCATGAAACGTATCTAGTCTCTAGGTGATTTAAAAAAACAAAATTTATAAAATTTTCTATAAAAAACGGCTCTCAAAGTCAATTTAATTTTTTTTATAGTAAGATTCCTCTTGAGACCAGAACTAGTTTTTTTCTCGCTCTATTGGTAACTTAAATTGATTTATTTTGTAGCGTGAGATGTAATTTTGAAATTAAACAGTATTTTTAAAGAAAAGCTTTAGATTGAACAAAAAATCGGCTAAAGTGAACAAAATATCACGTCTTCACACAAAATATTAAACTTCGATAACTCCTCGAAAAATACGAAATCAAAAAGAATATTTTTAATTTTGTTTTCTGTTGGTCTATGGGTTTTCGCAAGGGGAATAAAAGCGTTTTTAACTAAGTAGAAAAATTAATTTCTCAGAATTAGAGAATAACAAGAATGATACTTAACAGTAGAAATTAGAGATTTACAGGAGAGATCTGATTATTAAATCAAGATGATGATTTGATTTTGGGGATGAAAAAAGACTCAAAAATCAGCTGTATATATACCCACTATCAGTGCAAGAAAGTCAAGATACAAAACGAATCTTAGCACCATGATTTACAGTGGGGGTCGCAAGGGTTACCCAATATGGTTTGCTTCTGCAAATTTTCCAGAAATCAGTCGCAGGGGATACCATAAGTGATATGCATTTACACTTTTCCAAGAATTCGGTCACATTTCCGGTGGTACCATAATCATTCAATACATGCTGGGAAGATTTGTCAACAAATAATCTCACTCTAATATTAGTAATCTAGATTCACCAATTTGAACCGAATACTGATTCTAAGCACCATTTCTTGACGATTCATTTATATTAATTCTCTGATTAAAAAGAGTTTGCTTTTGTCTTTCCAATATGGTAAGTTAAACTTTCTTTCTAATTCTCACTAAATTTAATATAATAGTTTGATCGATATTCCAACGCCCCAACTCAGACTTGAGTTGATTGCGTAGAGTCTGTTCCCATCAAAACAGTTCTGAATGTTTCCACCTTCGATACGGGTAAAGATTTCGTGAAGATGTCGGCTTCCATTTTCTCAGTAGGAACGTAATGAATTGAAATAGTCCCATTTTCCGTCTTGTCCCGAATGAAGTCAAATTTTGTCTCAATGTGTTTGCTCCTCTTGTGCATGACTGGGTTTTGGCACAATTTAATACAACTCTGGTTGTCCTCTCAAATTGCTATTGGATGTTTCTGTCGGATGCCAAAATCCTCTAGAAGTTGTTTCAGGTAGAGTGCTTCCTAAACTGCTGCTGCCATGACCTGATATTCTGCTTCTGATCAAGAAAGAGCAACTGTGGCCTGCTCCTTGACACCCCAGCTGAAGGCTGCGCCACGTCCGTTGAGCTTGAAGTAGTAGCCCGTTGTTGATTTTCTGTCGTTCACGTCAACAGACCAGTCTGCATCACTTTCCCTCACTAAATCATAACTAGCTTCTTTTGTGTATCTAATTTTTAAACCTTTTGAACCTTGAAGATATCGCAGAAGTCTTTTTTCTCACATCCAGTGTTGATTGGTAGGTGCTTTAATGTTTCTGGACAGAATGTTGACTGTGAACATGATGTCTGGCCTCGTCTGTTTGTCCAGATGCAAAATTGATCCAACCAAGCTTCTTTAGATCCTCTGGTCCACTTCTTCGTCTCCGTTCTGTGCTGTCTAAAGTTTCAAACTCAATTCAAGTGGAGTTCTTGAGCGTTTGAAATGATCCAATTGAAACCGCTCAAGCATTGTTCCTATGTAGCGTTCTCCCTCTGTCTTCCATATGAAATGTTGCTTCGAGTGCCTTTTTAACATTGGAGATCAATGTCATGCTTCTTGATGCCACTATGATGTCGTCAACCCAGACCAAGATGAAGGTGTGAACCTCTATCTCTGCTCTTGCGAACATGCAATGGTCATTCCTGCTTCTGGTGAACCCCTGTCTCTGGTGAACCCCTAGGAAGTTTGCCAGTTCATTATACCAGTTGTTAGCTGCCTGTTTCAAACCATAAATTGATTTATTCAGTCGTTATACTAACTTCTCTCCATCTGATCCTTGTTTTACAAACTCCTGTGATTGTTCCAGATACATTTCTTTCTCTATTGGTGAGTGCAGGAAAGCCGTCTTGACATCAAACTGGTGAATCACATGGCCCTGCTTTGCTGATAGTTGAAGTAGAATCCTGAATGTCTTTGGCTTACAGGTAGGCGCAAAAGTATCAAATTAGTCCAGTCCTTCCACCTGTTTGAAGCCTTTTGCCACATAGCGTGCTTTGTATTTGTCCACTTGACCACTGGGTCACAATTTCACTTTTTAGACCCATTTGCCCGGTATGACGTCCCTGTCTGTGGGTGGTCTCACTAGGTTCCAAGTCTCGTTGTCTTGGATTTCCTTGACATCGTCCTTCATTGCCCGGTGCCACTGGTCCCAATCGTCACCTTGCTTGGCTTCGTAGACTGTTTTGGGTTCCACATAGTCACATCAGTCACAGCAAGATGGGTCCTGACTTCTCCAAAAAAATTGTGGAACATTATTTGCTCGTGTCCCTCGTTTGGGCTATGCCCTACCCGCTTGCTCCAGTGCCTCTTCAAAGAACCCAACTATCTGTGAGAAGTCCTCAGTTTCACTGTCTTCCTGTGACTCCTTCTTGTTGCTGTAGATTCTTCATCCAGTGCTGCTTCCTCAACGTCTGAAGCATCTTGTCTCAGTGTCGTTTCTTGAGTGTTCACGCTCTCTGCGTAATGCCACTCATCCTTTATTGCAGTAGATGTGCCCTGCTCCTCTTTCTTGCCATCGTCTTGATGACCATTATCTGGGTGCCAGATCCCCAGTTCTTGTGACCCCCCATCTAGTAGGTCGGGCGTCTCTGTGTTGTCAGGGATTGAGCCCATTTCGGACTCCTTGATGATCACATCTCGAACTGCCACAACCTTGCGTGTGTTGGGTACGTAAATCAGATATCCTGTGTCTCCTTCAGTGTAACCCACAATCTTTCTTTCCAGCGCCTTGGGTTCAAGTTTGTTGACATCTCTGTCCCGCTTCCTCATGAAGACTGTGCAACCAAAAAATAGATAGTTTACTAATTGAAAGCTTAGGTTTTATACCTCGCATCAGCTCTGCTGGGCATTTTTCTTCTCCTCGTCTCACAACCAAGTTCCTGATCCTTGTTGCATGGAGAATTGCTGCTCCCCACATCATATTGGGAAGACCCGAGTCAATGAGCAAGCATCTTGCCATCTCCAGCAGTGTCCTGTTGCACCTCTCAGCTAACCCATTCTGTTGTGGCGTCTCTGTTATGATCTTCTCCTGTATAATGCCCGCATCTAAACAGTAAATCTTGGGCTGCTCTGAGAGAAACTCCTTCCCATTGTCTTGTCTCAGCTTCTTGGGCGTCCCCACCTGAGAACAAACTTCTTCAGGCTGGCCAATGCTTCACTCTTTGCCTTAAGCAAGTCCACAAACACAAACTTTTTGTACTGGTCTGCAAACAACATGCAGAACCGGAACCCTGACAATGACTCTACTCTGAAAGTTCCCATCACGTCTGTGGACACCCTCTCCAGCTTCTCTTCTGCTTGGGTCACTGCCACTCTTGGTACTGGAGTCTTTGTGATCTTGGCCAATGCACACACATTGCATACATCATCGAGTTCTCTCAATGTCTCTGGTGAATTCCTGACCACATCCACTTGATTCAAATGACCCAATCGTCTGTGCCACTTCTTTGCACTGTCAAGTTTCACGTTGTTGGAACTCATCTTGAATTCTAGAACGCTGCAGGGCAATTAAAACAAATTATTTTCTTGTGTTAGTTTTACCCGAGTTCCCTTCTGAAGTTTCATGCAGCTATTTCTTTTCTCGAAAGTGAAACTATGTCCCAACTCCGTGCATCTTGAGACTGACAAGAGGCTTGAAGAGTAGTCCGGCACAAACAAAATGTTTTTGAGTTCGAATTGGAATTCCCCTTTGTTTGAGGGTAAGCTGATCCTCACACAGCTTCTGCTCACTACTCTGGAAGCCTCTCCGATGGGATTTCTGACCACTGATTGAATGGGCAGAAAAGTCCAGGAACGCATCGATGTTCGTCACAATGTGATCTGTACAACCACTCTCCACTAGCAATCCTGCTGTATTCCACTGGGTAAGAGCTGCCCAGTATTCTTCGTCTGGTGAGGCCAATGTTGGACCCATTGCCACTAACTCATGTTCGCCTCCATCTCTTTGTATCTTGCATGCCCTGTCTTAGTGACCTTTCTCACCACACTTGCTGCGTAGTGCTGTCTCCTTTCCCCTGCAGTCCTTGCCAAAGCGTCCAGGGATCCCACACACAAAGCAGTTTCCTTTCCTGGGTCCCTTCTTGAAGTCACGCTTCACTGCCATGGCCACTGAACCACTTTGTCCCTTTTGCCTCTGTGATTGTGATCTCATGGAAGTTTCTGCAGCCTTTTCCCAACTCTGGGATGTTGGTTGCCGGGTTAAAGCTTTCCTGAATAACAAAACTTTTCATACCTCATTGGCAGACCATTGAGGACCAAGGCGTTGAAGATGGTCTCCAAGAATGCCTTCCCCTGCTTCTTGTAGCCTTTTGAGCAACTCCTCTCCTCTGATGAAGAAGCTATCCAAATCTCAGCATCCGCGAGCTCCAGTCGAGCAAGCTGTGCTACCAAAGTCACCACTGTCGGCGTCTCCACACTCTAAAATCTCTCTTGCAAAAGCTTCCAAGCCTTTGCTCCATCTCCGAAGGCCGTCCTCCCACACAGTCATGTCTCATCAGCATGAGGGTTGTTGCATCTAGAGTCAATTTCAGATGGCACCACACATTGTTCCGTTTCTCCTTGATGTCTGCAACTTCCTTCTCATATGCATCCTTCAGCACCGTGTGGTTCTTCTTTACATCATTGCTCGCCCATTGGCTAGTGGTGCAGGCTCATTGGGTTGCCCCTGTGTCCCAAGTAGAGATTTGTAGAAACCCTTCGTCTGCATCATTGCCACAAACCTTGTGCTCCAGATTGGAAAGTCCTGTGCCTTTGCTGTGAAGGTCAGCAGCTTCACTGTCTGTTGATCCATCGTAGTTTGAGCAGGCAAAACAGTTGTGAAAAGAAAAGGTATAAAGCATAAAAGAATTATGACTGTCAACAACAAATTAGTTTTGTTTTAGAAATTAGTTTTCTGACTTAGAAAATTGCTGGGCCCATAACCTGTTGGGTTATGGGTTTTCGCAAGCGGAGTAAAGCGTTTTTAACTAAGTAGAAAAATTAATTTCTCAAAATGAGAGAATAACAAGAATGATATTTTACAGTAGAATTTAGAGAATTACAGGAGAGATCTGATTATTAGATCAAGATGGTGATTTGATTTTGGGGGTGAAAAAATGCTCAAATATCAGCTGTATATACCCATTATCAGTGCGAGAAAGTCAAGATACGAAACTAATCTTAGCACCATGATTTACAGTGGGTGTCGCAAGGGTGACGCAATATGGTTTGCTTCTGCAAAATATCCCAGAAATCAGTCGCAAGGGATACCATAGATGGTATGCATTTACACTTTTCTAAGAATTCGGTCGCAGTTCCGGTGGTACCATAATCTTTCAAAACATGCGGGGCAGATTTCACATCAAATAATCTCACTCTAATATTAGTTATCTAGATTCACCAATTTGAACCGAATACTGATTCTAAGCACCATTTCTTGACGATTAATTTATATAAATTCTCTGATTAAAATCAATTTGCTTTTGTCTTTCTAATCTGGTAAGTTAACTTTCTTTCTAATTCTCACTAAATTTAAGACTATAGTTTGATCGATATTCTAAGAAATTCTATGATAATATCGATCGACCAAAATTGTCTGTGAAAAAATAAATCAAAAAATCTTTAGTTTTTTCCTCAAAAAAGATTACCCAAATTTGCGATGCTACAGTTTTGTAGACACTTTTTCTAACACAGCAAATTATAAATGCATTATGTATTGCTTTATCTTATCTATAGTTGCATAATTAAATAATTATATTTATATATATATATATATATATATATATATATAAATATATATATATATATGAACATGTACATATATATATATATATATATATATATGTTAGTATATATTTGTATATATATATATATATATATATATTATATATAAATATGTATATATATATATATATAAATATTTATATATATATATATATATATATGCATATAACTATATATATTTATGTACATATATATATAACTATAAAAAACTAAATATAGAGAGAGAGAGAAAATTATATATATATATATATATATATATATATATATATATATTCATATATATATATATATATATATATATATGTATATTTTTTTTTCTATATATATATATATATATATATATATATATTTCTCTCTCTATATATATATATATTTATATATATGTAGTTATATGCATATATATATACATATATATATATATATAAATATATATATATATATATATATATATATACATTTTTATATGTAAATATATATATATGTATATATATATATAAATATATATATATAGACAAATATATATACTTACATATACATATATATATATATATATATATATATATGTACATTTTCATATATATATATATATATATATATATATATATATATATATATAAATATATATATATATATATATATAATATGTATTTATATATTTATATATATATATAATTATTTAATATGAAACTATAGATAAGATAAACCAGTACATAATGCACTTATAATTTGCTGTGTTAGAAGAGCTGTCTAAAAAACTCTAGCAGCGCAAATTTGGGTAATCTTTTTCGAGGAAAAAAACTAAAGATTTTTTGAGGCACTGAAATTGCTATGAAATGCAATAGAGTCTACAATAATAACTGAGAATACAGTTTCATTATATTTCTCTATTTAAACAGTTTTGATTACAGAACATATTATATTGATTATATTCAAAAAAAATTTATTAAAATCCACATAATCGATTATTTCGCAAATTCTTTGATGTGCCCGGTTCACAAACCAACAATTTTGAAGAATTATGTACTGCTTTATCCTATCTATAGTTGCATAATTAAATAATTATATATATATATATATATGAACATGTACATATATATATATATGAACATGTACATATATTATATATATATATATATGTAAGTATATATTTGTATATATATAATATATATATATATATATATATATATATAAATATGTATATTTATATATAAATATTTATATATATATATATATATATATATATATATATATGCATATAACTATATATATTTATGTACATATAAATATATATATATAACTATAAAAATATATATATATATATATAGAGAGAAAATTATATATATATATATATATATATATATATTCACATATATATATATATATATATATATGTATATTTTTTTTTCTATATATATATATATATATATATATATAAATTTCTCTCTCTCTCTCTATGTATATATATATATATATATATATATATAGTTATATGCATATATATATATATATATATATATATATATATATACATATATATATATAAATATTTATATATATATACATTTTTATCTATAAATATATATATATATATATGTATATATATATATATATATATATATATATATAGAGACAAATATATATACTTACATATATATATATAATATATATATATATATATATATATATGTACATGTTCATATATATATATATATATATATATATATATTTATAGATTTATATATATATATATATATATATATATAATATTTTAATTATGAATCTATAGATAAGATAAACCAGTACATAATGCATTTATAATTTGCTGTGTTAGAAGAGCTGTCTAAAAAACTGTAGCATCGCAAATTTGGGTAATCTTTTTCGAGGAAAAAAACTAAAGATTTTTTGAGGCACTGAAATTGCTATGAAATGCATAGAGTCTAAAATAATAACTGAGAATACAGTTTCAGTATATTTCTCTATTTAAACAGTTTTGATTACAGAACATATAAAATTGATTATATTCAAGAAAATTTATTAAAATCCGTATAAATCGATTATTTCGCAAATCGTTGATGTGCCCGGTTCACAAACCAACAAATTTGAAGAATCAGTAATTTAATCTGCATCATCACTTTTATGCACAAACAATGAGTAATATTTTCAGTTTAAGATTGTACATTTTCCCACTGAGTATGAAAACAAAAAATTGTGGCATGTTCAGCTTCAAACGTAAAAGAAAACATTAAGTATGCTCGTTATTGTGGTATTTTTAGTCGAAGACAAAAAAACATGAGCAATTCCTTGAAAACAAATTTTTTGGTCATTGGGTATTATTTGACTGTAAATGAGGTTTGTTATTAATGGAATCTCGGCATGAAACGTATCTAGTCTCTAGGTGACTTAAAAAGAGACCATAACTAGCTTTTTTCTCGCTCTATTGGTAAAACAAATTGATTTACTCTGTAGCGTGAGATGTATTTTTGAAATTAAACATTATTATTATAGAAAGCTTTAGTTTGAACAAAAATTAGGCTAAATGTGAATAAAATATCACTTCTTCACACAAAACGTTAAACTTCGATAACTCCTCGAAAAATACGAAATCAAAAAGAATATTTTTTAATTTTGAATTCTACGCACGATTGGCTTTTAATTAATACCACTCACATTTCTCTACAATGATAATATCGATCGACCAAAATTGTCTGAACAACAAAAAAAACATTTGAGTATATAGACCCCCTCCAGATGGTCTTCAACACTTTTTATGCCTGTTCGTTCACATCTTTTAGGTACCACTGATTGTAGATTGTCATGATAACACTGAGCAGAAATTATTTATGATAACTGTTGATTCAAATTTCAGTTTAAATGATAGAAAAAATAGTATATATATTTATATATATATATATATATATATATATATATATATACATATATATATATATATATATATATATATATATATATATATATATGTAGTTATATGCATATATATATAAATATATATATATATATATATACATATATATATATATACTTTTATATATATATATATATATATATATATTTACACACACACACACACACACACACACACACATATATATATATATATATATATATATATATACATATATTTATATATATATATATATATATATATATATATATATATATATATCTAATTATATATATAAATTTATTTATATAACTCTTTGTTTGATTGGTTGAAATACAACTGGAAATCCTATTTGCACTAATACAGCAAAAAGTCAGTCGATAGTTTTTTATTTGAAATCACCCATTTGAATCACTGGTCTACTGCAAAACCATGTTTTCTATTTTACCCATAAATAAATCTTTTTTTGCATTGTTAACGCATTTCTGGTATAGTTTGCTTCTCAATAGACTTTTTGATGCTAAGTTGCTGTTTTGTGTTTATTTTTTTTTATAATGTGAACAAACTGATACAAATGATAAGGAAGCCAGGCGATGCCTATTTAATAACAACAAAATGTGGCCTCGGATTTTTTAAATTGAGCGGCAGAAAAATTTTGAATGTTGACCATGCTGACAAACAGCAATACTTTTTATGTACTTCAATTTGTGTTTCAAAGTTCTTCGCGGTGAAACCTTTCTCTCTGTTGTGTTTTCCAATAGGGTGGAAAACACAGGCTTTTTTGGTGCTTTAACCAAAAAAGATGAGACGCTCATCTGGTAACGATTTTTTAAGTGTCTTACCAGATAACCGTTGCAATCTTGCGTCTTAGCAGATAACCGTTTTTCGCAAGAATTTTGCAAGATATTAGCAGATAACCGTCCCCAGTTCGTCTAGGGTATTAGAACTTAGAAGTTTTTGTTCAGCTTTATATTCAAAATGTTTCGGAAACTTTTGGACTGATTCGGAAACTGATGGTGGACGATTTATTAGTAAACAGGTACAGAAAATAAGTTTTCTATGAATTGAATAAATTTGAAAACCGAATATACAACCGATGCCGACGTAACAAAAGTCATTGCTTTGATCGTCTTTGTCCAACTGAAACCGAACAAACAATTACCCATTTCTAAAATCGGCCATCTCTGCCAGAGGTGGAATTAAGTATTGAGTATGATGCTAACTTTTCTCTGATGCACTTTTTAATATGCGACCTATTTAAATGAGCTCAAATTAACTACTTTTTCATCAAAAAAATTTCCTTCCAAGAAATCAGTCTTTATTTCGCGCTTATCGTCGACGCAAATCCTCATTTTAACGCACTTGACTTTTTAATTAGCTTTAATTAGCGCCATTTTTCAACAAAGTACAATTAAAACTTAAGACTATCCCCTCTCAAATTGAAAACTGAAGCAAAAAGACCCAATTAATTTTCAAAGCAAAGCACTGTTGTTAGCTTAGCATTTTCAACTTGTAAAACGTAACGCTCTTGTTTGAGTGTAATTTATTGTAATTTACTTTTATCTTTGATTTTAAAGCACCTATTTTTCTCAAGTGAGGAAAGGAAGTTAACATTTTTTGCTCTAACAATCAATTATTAGCCTTCATTTTTTCCATTATTAGGCTCTTAAATTGTCGTCTCTTCTTCACACAGCAAATTGCAGCTTTTTCGACATTTTTCAATCAACATACGCATGTCTGTTCTAAGTCAGCACGCTTTCATTAAAACACGAGCGCTATTCATTTAATCGAAAACGACAAAATTCTCATTTGTCCGAAAACAACGATGAATTGCTTTCGTTATCATCGGTGAGGAAAACTATTTTAAATTAAACTTTGAGTATAAATATCGATTTAGTACTTCATTAAAATTTTGACACGGTTCCAGTTTTAAAAAATTATATGATATAGATATCGACAATCATAATTATCACAGCTTTTTTGAATGATAATAAAGATAATGTATATATTTTAACGCTATAATTAAATGCTTGAAAACATTCATTCGTTGGAATATTACTGCAAGTTTTTTATGGTTTAAAAAATGGACAGTTTTTCTCTCAAACAAACAAAGCAAATAAATTCCGGTCATTGGAATTTTTTTCGCTACGAATTCAAATCTTTTTGAAAAAATCGAAGAAATCGTTATTCGTCCGTATGAAATGGTACTCCCATTAAAGACATGCAAATTCACACTAAGTGTTGTTGAGTTGAAAAAGATTTTAATTTTTTTCAATTAGCGTTAATCGCCGATGAGAAAGGAAAACAACAAATTGATTTTCAGTTGGTGCAGCCGCTGAACAAATTTTTTTAACTCCGTGATTTCATTTCTGTTCAACTCGATGACAAAAAGCGCAAATGAGTGAGTGACTATTACTGGGGTCTTTGTTCATTCTTAGCTCGTTACTTCAGCTGATTTTGTCTTTTGGCTGAATAGGGGAGTAAATGGGGTGGTGGTAGGGTAGGGTAGGGTAGGGTAGGTATACGTATATATTATTGCATAATAGGCGGTAGATAGATGGATAGATAATTTGCGTCATTACCGGTTGCGGCTTAATTCGGCCGAGTTCGCTTGTATTCTCTCTTATGTTCTGTAATGTCTTTCTCTTTCTCTCAATCTAAATAAGGCC
>NW_027451215.1:0-10379 GCF_964194025.1 Convolutriloba macropyga | reverse complement strand
TGATAAGTATCCTTGCTTGTTTACTTTTGAGATTCACAACATTATGACAACAAGAATGGGTCATAGTTCATATCTCCGGAATTCATAAAAAATAAGGTGGAACCAGCTAGATTGATTCTGACAATCAAGATGCGATCTGATTTTAAGTCAATAACAATGATATCGGTAGCTTTTCAAAAAAATTTGAAAGTCATCTCTCTCCGCTAAGCAATTAATATTAAAAAACAATACCAAATTTGGTAAATAGAACAATTAGCTTCATAAACTCAACCAAAAATGCCACATAAATTTTTTGTTGGCCTTGATCTTTTGCTATCAGAGCAATAATCAGGAGAGAATTTGAAATGTGAATGAAAAGACAATCATCGTAGTAACCTCATTCACTTGATGTTTTCTGTGTGTCGGGTGGCGTTGTTTTTTCCTGGTCCTAACAAAAACAATTTTGGAGTCTCATACACAACTTATTATACACAACTTCGCTTTATGTGGCGCCAAAAATTAAGTGGGGTGTTATGATTATACACATAGTTATTCATATATATATATATATATATATATATATATATATATTTGTATATATATGTATAAATATATATATATATATATATATATATATTCATAAATATTGCAGCAGTTGGAAAACTGAATGTTCAACTTTGACCAATCAAAGTCTGAGAACACTCTAGTTTTTTAAAATTCTTGCACGACTGGCTTTAGTCAGTCTAATATTGTTTATAGCTGAAGTAAGCGTATGTCTCCCACTCTGACTATGGTGCTATGTATACTATACAACGTTAAGATTGAAATTTATCTTCAGTGTTCTACAGATTTTGTTAGAGACTGAGAGAACTAGGTGAGTTTTCTCTCGCGCAAAGAAGTAAATGTCCCTAACACTTTATGCTCCAAGGCTTTAAAGGAGCCTAAAATGAGTACTAACTGGTGCAGCCATTGAGTTAGCAATATCTATCCTTACAATGAACTGTCAAAAACTCAAATATATCTCTTACAGAGAAATTTAGATTTAGAGTTTTTACCTCTAAACCCATTTATGCCGTTAGTTTCAAAAAACGGAGTCATAATCTTGTCAAACGATTAAGCAATAGGAAAAAACATAAATTTATTGATTACTAAAGCAACAATGAGCCATAAGCATTGATAAACACCGATCGCAGCTAATACTTATTGCGAAAGCATCCATTTTTATAAACTAACTTAAGGAAACTTGATCTGAAAGAAGAAACGAAATTTTTGAAATTACACAAATCCACAACGTAGATCAACTCAATATAGTCTTAAGTACAGACTTACATCTGAAAACTCTCTATTCAAGTTAAAAGCAGCCATTTTTCTCTCTCTGTCTCTATCTCCATCATTGAAGGCTTCACAGACAGCTCGAACAGCTTTTCATTCGTACCAAATTGAAATTGCTTCGACAGTTAGCAAAGGGCACAATCTTTTTTATTCGTGAACCAATCAGAAATAGAAGCGTTTTTTTCATCTAAATCACACTTTTTTCCATATCAGAAACATTGAATTTCTAGCTGGAGTGCATGCTAAACCTCATACGCTGACAAGGTAAACATATTTATAAAATCATCATTGGAGTTTCTCAGAGGGCTTGCAATTGCACTCAATGGTGCCTCTAAACAATCCCAAGTGGAAAACTTACTTCAAATAGAAGGCTTCAATCATCCAATACAAATATTTTAACATTCGAATGAAAACGCGGCTTTACCAGATTTAGAGATATTAGAAGTAAATACATTGTACTTGCACAGCATTTTCGCAGCCAATAAAACTATTACAAAGAAATCCAACTATCTTGTATTAAAGATACAGAAGCACTACAAAAATTTAATGACCCAAACTGGTCTCCTGAGAACAACACATGTATTACAGATTTATCTTCGGAACTCAATCAAAAATTGCAAATGTGCAATGTCATAATCATAATGAGGAATCATAGCACTGAGAACCATCCATATGCATTTGATCAAAAAAATGGAACCAAAGACTTCTTTAGAAGCGTCAACAACAAAACAAGAACAATAAAATTTTAACACAATTTTTCATTCACAACCCATGGATACAAATCCAACTGAAACCATTGGAACAGACTTTAATTCCACACCACTGAATGACGGAGCTATGTTCGCATCACATACTATAAATACTCCTTCAGTTATCGATTTACAAAACAACTATAATTGTGAAAATAAACTTAACCCTCAACAGCCAAATAATTCTGCAGAATAACCACAAAACTAAAACCAAGAGGTAAACACTACCTTTTCATTTTCATCTAATAATGATAGACCACTACCCCGCTTACAAGAACAAAAATTAGTTCACTTTAAAACTGAACCAGTAATCCTAAACACTAACATTCAATAGTCAAAAAGATTTCAGAATAATGAGCGGACTGTTAAAATAAAAGCACATTATTTAGTGAATCTTATTAAACAATTGAATACACACAATAATCAAACAACTACAAACGCCCAACACCGTACTGATCTAAAAAATACTATAGAGAATGTTTTAGTGCCATCACAACAAATATGGTCATGACAGCAGGACCTGAACGAAACGATTACCTTTTTCAACACGCAGGGGATCTAAAACTTTGCAATGACACAAACAGCAGAAATACGCTCTGCCAAACTACGTTTTTCAAATTTACTGTTGCAACGTAAGAAGAACTGGCAAGCTTTTTGCCGACATTTTCAGAAAACATTTGATAAAAAACAATCGCAAACTCAGGCTAAAATACCAAAATTTTTTACACGTGCTTCGGGCGAACAGATAAGAAACATTAGCAATTAGAATTGAGCAAATGCGCAAAAAGTGTATGTCAATAATGCACCAGACATGAGAAACACACAGATGAATTATGCTTTAATCAAGGCATAAGATTCGCAGTTAGCAAGGACAGATTAAAAAAAAAGTTAGCCAGGCATAAATCAACAGCGCTGAAACAACAGCTTCTGTTTGCAAAATTGGTAGAAAAAAGTCAACAAGGGGGAATGACACGAATATATTTGATCTACATAAGATTAAAAGGCCTACAACAACTTAACACACACAGTCGATAGAAAAAGGGTGAAATTGCCGATACAACAGTGGATGATGTCAGAACTATGGAAGAAGGCAGCATATTGTATCAATGTAGTACGGCATAGGTGCTCAAATAAACACCAAATATCAAAGGAAACCACTCTTCCCAAAATATTGAAAAAAGTTTCTCCTCTCTGGACACTGTTTTTTAACTTGCGGGTGTCGCTTGCGGTAAATACGCTGTATTTTAATTTGCTTCATAAAACCAGTTGATAAACCAAAATTTCTTGAACAAACCTTCGAACCAAGCTTTGAAGGTAAATTAAAACCTTCCTAACAAACAACTAACCTTTTAAACTATGACAGGGAAACCCCTGCCATCTATATACCGCTCATGAAGCATTAGTAGAGACAAACGAGACTCTTCTAATCACGAAGACCTAATAGAACTTCTCCACCGAAAGTTTCAAACAGTAAACCATACTATTGTAACAATACCTTCAAACCAGCAAGTAGATTGGTTTCACCATACGAAAGACAACAAAAAACATCAATTTAATAAAAACAAACAATGTTTATAACAATTATAACTCTAAATCTAGAATACAATTATCTAATTATCGTAGAGATGATAGTCGTTCTCGTCAACCCTTTCCAACAATTAGCCTTAGAAAGGCATGGAACTACATTAAATCACTTTTAGATCAAGAACAAAACGGACGACACAACGTCACGAAAAGAAAAACCAAAAACACAAACTGTATAAGAATGGCAAATGCTCGAACAGCAGATTAGTGATTTATTCTTGGAGTTAAACCAAGATACATAAATTGAATCGTTTAAATGCTAGGAAGAACATAATACTCTCACAGAAACTTGTTTTACTTGTTTTTTTCAAACTTCGTGTAAAAGCAATATTCGTGTACTACCCCTTACTTTATATGCTTCAGTAACAGATAAGCATAACAAGATGATATCACCATCGCATATAAAAATTGATTTTCTTACAATTTTGGAGCTAAATTCAATGTACTAAACGACGGCACATAGAACCAATAACAGATTGCTGCATTCCTTGATCAAAATATACAAATCTGTTCTCTCTGCAGCAAATAATACTGAATTACAATCTAACGGAATCGTAAAACTCGATTAAAACCAAAGTGTTACGCAAAACCGTAAAAACCAAAACACAATATTTATATTATCTTTTCATATATCGAACAATCAATTCTACATCCTGGTAACAAAATGGAACAAAAAATATGTAGAATCTATTAAAGGTTCGAAACACAAAATCGATATGAAATATAACTAAGAGCAAGAATCGCTCAATTTTTACGATTAATCAACAAAACCTCCACCATATTGTTTAATAATTATCTCAGGCAACATGATTTGTATGTCCGGCCATTAGAACACGTTATATTATCATACTCATTAACTGCAAACCAATTCGAAAACCGTTATACAAACGCAACCCCCACTATTAAAATCAGATCTTTCATTTAAACCACTACCTAAATAGAACAAATTCTTTTCCTTAAAGAAAATCAGTTAATTAGAACACCCACTTCAATTGTAGTGAAAAAACTCACTCAAAACCTTCTAACACAGCTACTTACAATAACAAGTAGACTCATTCCGTAACCACAACAAGACATTTCTTTAATAGATTATAACCTTACAAAATATCGTGTCAACAAAATCTTAAAAATTTTTGAACAAGTTCTTTTATAACTTCTTAGCACTTTGTACATCAGAAATATTGCAAAAATTCTATTGTCTAAACCTAACTAAATAACAATAACAGGGACCATAGATACAACAAAAGAATACAGTCCACATGAAAAGTCCTCATTTACAAAGCACACGAATTTACTTGATTCAAAAATAATCCAGACAATTAGCTCATGTTTTGATAAATAACTAAACTGTTACGCATCATCAAAGTTTGATTTTGGAAAATTTGTGTAAAACTTGACCTTCCTTTTAATGCTACAGCAGTTTTCAAAAACAAACGTGCCAAGCGCATTCCACTATAATCACCAGAAAGTGTACCCCATCTTTTAAACATCCCAACCCACCTTGACGTTTTTGCCCCAGTAAACACTGCCTCCCTCACTACGGGGAACACTTTTATCAACTCAGTAATATATCTTGAAACAGAAGAGTCAGTAAAAATCGTTTAGACGCTTTTCAATTAAATCCAATGATTAACGAGACAAGGTGAATTTGGCCTATAGAGCCAAAATAAACTAACACGCAAAAAACGGCTGGTTTTCTCAATAGCCGAAATGAATAGTGCATACAACCAAAACCACAAGACAAACCTTCACAAATGGCGACAAACTATGTTGTTGCAGAGGACTAATACTGTTTGAAAAGGTTATTATACGGTGGCTCATTTGGCGCATTAGCTTAAGACAATTTAATCACATATATAGATAAAACATTTTTACTTGACAAAACATAGACACAATGTTGAAAACACAAAGACAATTTTACAGTCGCCCATGAAAAAATATTTTTCTTCCTAGAATCACTGCAATCCATGGGATATCAATATGAAGTACCTATTTAACCATGGGAATAAAACCTTGATGGTTTTCTCAACCTGGAGCTACTCAAAATAAAAGAGAAATACAAAATTAATAGACCTCTCACACTTGCTTCCAATTGCATAAATAATAAACAAGTAATTCTAAGTCCATTATATCTACAATTTAGAGATTCCGTCAGATTTAAGCGGACACCAGAGTTTGAGCAAACTTTTGACAAATTTATTAAAGAACTTCAAGATGGTACACTACGACTCGCTATTCCAAACTTGGAGAAACAGTTTTATACTCTTAGAGATGCCTCAGGCTATATCGTCGGCGCAGCACTATTAAAAAAAATAAATTTGGGAAAAATAATTTAATATCCGATCTTACCCGCTTATTCTCCATGGCAGAAATTAGACTTTATACTATAATGAAAAAGTGCTCAGAGACTATATATGCACTCTCGGAATTCGGATTCCCTAATTATGGGCCTCGGCACCCTATTATAATTTATACAGATCACGAACCAATACTTTTTCTTTTTACACAAGAGAACAAACCAAATCACTGAGCTTATAATTTCTATCTTATATTCAGGAAGTATCCTAGCTTAAAAATTATCGGACAGAAGAGAGAAACTGTTTAGTTTTCTGACTTACTGAATCGTTTATTAACATCAACTTTACAAGGTTAACGTCGTCTTAAAACATTTGAAATACCAGAATCCAATAATTCCTATAATTCTTTTATGACACATAACCAACACAATTTTCCATTACCCTGTCATTATTCGTTTTCAGAAGAATATTTCAACAGCCTATTTACGGAAAATAGTACGGATTCACAAAACTTTCCGATATACCTAGAGATAGAAGCTAGTTACTGTAGAGTACAATTAGAGAACAAATCGCTCCTAACAGTCTCTTGCACTGAATACAGTACGAAAGCTCAACCATTAGAAGCAATATAAAACCGTATAAGCCAAAAACCGCTACAGAGAACAACTCATGAAGAAAAGTATTCAGTAAAACACATACGGATTAAACTTTAAAACAAAATCATAACATAAATCACACCACAAGCCGATTATCGAGAACTAAGAAAAATGTAGAAATCTCACTTCCAGCAATGGTCAATTTTTACAAGAAACGATACAACAAGATCCTGTACTCTGTCAAGTTATACTTTGGAAACGCTACAAAACCGCCCTATTAATTCAACAGTACCAGTAAGTGCAAATCAGGGTCTTACAGGCCACTACTATCGTCGTATTCATGACGTAAGCACAAAGTAATTAAATAAATCCGAAAAATGAAACCCAAAATCTTTAACCATTATCTGTAGTATCAACATTTTTTATATATAATTTACCAATGCCCGTTAAGGCCACACTAATCCTGAAAACACTTACGCAAGTATTACTTAGGAAAACTTTTTACCCGACATTATAACTTGGATAGCTTGTCTTACTCAATATTGCTTAGAATGCCAAACTGGCAGAACAATGCCAAAACTCTTTATGACCCCCTCAGCAGCCATTTTTAGAAGTTTCTACGTAGTCCATCCACGATTTCGCAATGGAAAAAAAGAGCACTCAAATACAATTCAGAAGGCAATTCCTGTGTTTATTTTAGAGTAGATGCGTTTTCAAACTACGTTGTCTTACACCCATCACCAAGAAATGATGCAGCTAATGCATTCAATGTATTCTTGATCACTGGACTGCAGAATTTGGAATTCCTGATATCTTAGCTATAGATAATAGAAAAGATCATTTTAATAACGAATTCAATCTTTGGAATGTTCTGCGCCCTATGCTCCGTGGTCAAATGGCCTTGTCGAAAAGGTTCAGCCAATTGAATAGATTTCTACCCACTAGATACAATATACAACAAATACTCAGAAAAAGTCAGAGTTTTTCCCGACGCTTTTAATTCACATAATAGAACAAATATTGGGCTCTCCCTGTATAAAATCGTTTGTGGTATTTTAATTTATACTTCGCTACAGATAAAATGGGAAAATACAAACCAACAGAAAACTCACCTTGTAACTCTCTACTAAAACATACAAACATAAATCATCTTGGACACCACTCACAAATTAGGAAAATGAGGAAAAAGTTTTTGCATCTTGTTTGCTTGCTATGGAAAAAGACAAACTCAGCTTTCTGTAACAAAATTCACCTTTAATTAAACCAAAGTGAACTTCTCCGATCATTTATATTTTGCCATTTTGGTACAGCACAACCACTTAAAATTACTTCATATGAATCCATAGACAACAAAACCCCACAGATTGAAATTTCTAAGAAGATATAATCACAAAAAAATGGTCCCTACAAAAAAAAACAAATGGTCCCTACAAAATAAAACAATCCCTAAAATGGTCCCTACAAAATAAAATGGTCCCATACAACCAATAATTCACTTTTCTGACTGCAACCAAAAAATCTGATGGTCACAAAGTCTTAATCTTTTTCCGTCAGTCTAGACAAACCCAAATTATGATCAAATACAGGAGAACTTCGTCCCCAACCGGGAGCGGACCTGTCTATACAACCTAATACTACCTCGGAAAACTTCGATACTGGAGATGTTCACTTACAAAAGCAACCGAAAGTTTCGGCTTCAAGCGCAAAAACTTTCTATTGAAAACGAATACAAGAGGTAAGTATTCAATATCTACACTCTCTCACATTGTTCAGCCGAAAACAAATTAGCATAATATGACGCAAGCCCCATAAAGAAACTGTGGAAACTTGAATTGTGTATTTCTCCAAAACGTGACAGGAAACTCGGACAGTTCTTTCACGCCTCTGCCCTCTAAATAAAAAGCCTGCAAAAAAATAACATACAAAAGGCAAAATCCCAGGATTCTCCCACTTGGTGAATAATTCATCACCTGCTATCTTAGCAGAACCATGAGATCTCCTCCAAGAGAAAATGGAAGAAGGAAAAATATGGCCAGTCACCATAGATATAAATAAAGACGGATTAACCAAAAACTAAATCGACAACTGCCCCACGGATCAGTATGGGAAAAATATTCCCGACTCTTTTAACTTAATTAGATATGACTCGCTAAATTTTTCACCCACGAGAATACATTGCGGTCAGCACGAACTGCATCGACTCCAATCGCATGACAGTCATTCTTACGCGGCATTCAGTTGTCTCTTTAACTCTTTCTCTTCTCTCTTGAATACTCTAAACTCTAAACTCTACCTTATAAACATTTTTTTGCCTCAAAGTAAAAAAGATCTCCTTTTCAATCACTGAGTTATACTAAAGAGTTATACTGAGTTATACATCTTTGAGTTATACTAAAGACTATGAAAAAAACTATTACAGCACAGTTCTTCACTTTCATTCATTTTTTTCTAATCTTCGACAAAACCGCAGTAACAACAATACAGTAAGTTTCTACACTCCGAGCACAGTATTTTTGGATTTGCAGTCAGTGGCTGGTGCAGTCAGAAACTTCAAAGCAAAAGAACTCAGCCTCAATTTCCACGGACAAACAACAAACAGCTCACAGCAGCTTTCTCTCTTCAATTGTGATTCTCAGTCCTTAACACTGAGAATTTAGAACAGAGTAGGAGGTAGGTATGCGCGTTACCTCTCACAACAGACTCAAAATTTTGTTTAAAACGTACGCTACGTGGAACTTTTCCGATATAACGAATTTTAAAACTAAACAGATCAGACACTTTCTTTAACGTAGACCACATACACTATTCAGACATTTGTTGGGAGTGGTCCATCAACACAATGTCCTCCCACCAGAATCGACCTCGACTAAGTTAAACCTTTATATAATGTTGTACCATCAAACACTCACTATAAGATATTTTATTGTAACAACAAGTGTCCTAATGTTGGACAAAGTTTTTGACGACGGCCAGGAAAAACGAAAGATGACTGAATTCATCAGAACTGTAAACAACTACACAACTACCAACCAGTTATTTCAAAACCTTCGGCAACAAATCTTTTACCAGCGCCTCCAAAATTACACAATTTTTAAACCTTTTAACTGGAAAAATTGTTTCCTGTTGGAATTTCCAATAATATCACTAGCACATCTACCACGGTAATATTTTTTCAGCCTCTCGATTTAGCAGAAACTAAAAACGAGTATGTATTATTAAACTTGAACAATTAGTTGATTTAAGAACAACATACCTTTATGAGCGCAGATAAAATGAAAACCATTACTATATCTACGCAATTTTTGAACCTGCGCAAGCCTTTGGAATTAGGGTTTTATTGGGCGACGAAAGGTAATTGAGCTTGGGAATTGATCTAAAATGGGGAAGTGGGAAGGAAACTTAAACACAAAACAACGGATATCATGCTTTTAAATCAGTCAGCAAATTGTGACAATTATTGCAAACAATCTTGCGCAAATTTGTGACAATTGATCGATTCAGAGTGAGGTAAATGAAAAAAAGTAATCTGTGGTGATCGCTTAACCTTACGGTGGCTCAGGCTCACAGGTGGATGATCTCTCTCTGATTAATCTGTCGTTTGTAAACCGTCGTCTGTAAACGTACTAAATTTGTCGGTATGTTCGGTTTTAGTTAGAAAACAATTGAGAAACTTGATGTCATTTTTGGCTGATCAGCAGTTTCGCCCTTTCATCAGTTCAGAGTGATGTAAAAGAAAAAAGTAATTTGTGCGACAGATCAACCTTACCGTCGCTCAGGCGGCTCACAGTAGGGTGCGTGCGTCCGGGTCACAAAGCGATTTGCTCAAAAATTTCTTTTCTAAC
>NW_027451214.1:0-20456 GCF_964194025.1 Convolutriloba macropyga | reverse complement strand
TCGCCTACTAGAAACAACATAATACTCGCTGTATACATTTGTAGTTTCTCTATGTAACTTTCATGTGAAGAAGTTTCGCCAGTCTTTTTGACTGTCTCAAATCTGAGTCATGCTTAGGCTACTAGTTGCTTCATAGTACTTATCGCCTCGAGATCATTGAACAAAACTTGATTTTCACATGTTGCTGTTTCAGCTTCCGCTTACTAGAAACAACATAATACTAGTCTCATTAAGTTCCGTCTCTTTGCAATTTTCTTATGAAGAAAATTCGCCATCACAATGACTCCAGCAGTTCTTGATCAAGGAATGCAATCATTGATCAGAATGCTATTATTTGAATCGGTTCTGCTTTAAGTGTTCCAATTTTATTGGAAGCACCAACAATAGAACATCAATGTGTTCAATCGAGAGTTATATAACCCTGAATCGGACGCAGTCAACAGCCGAAGCCGAGACCGCCTTTTGCGTTAGAGAGGTCGGTAAACAAATCTTGCGATTCATACCGAATTAACACATATAGCTGTGCTCCTCTTCGTAAAGCGAGCCAAGTGATCCCCTGTTGAAGGATGTATTTGGACCAATCTAGTAGCATTTGGTTTCCAACAAGCTCTCCCAAGTTAGCTTACTTATTGGGCTTTTCAACCAATTCGGTTGGCTACAAGCATCATCAAAGTACTAGCCACAGTTTGATCGCAAAATTCTACGACTTTTCACATGTTGATGTTTCGGCTTGCGCTTAGCCTACTATAAGCAACATAATACTAGTCATATCATAGAGCGTGATCAGCTTGTGACGTTTCTCATGATGAAGTTTCACCAACAGTGTCTCACTTCGAGCTTAAATCCAGCTACTAGTAACTACACAGTACTGACTGCAACGATAACTTTTATCTATACCTTTCACATGCTGCGCTTTCGGCCAGGGCCTACTAACGTCAACATAATACTCGATATAAACTTTTGTTCATGATGCAGCTTCCCCATGCAGAAGTTTCGCCTTCAAATGCTCTCTTGGCCATATGACGTAAGAAAAGGTTACTAGTAACATCACAGTACTAGCCACAGTTTGATTGCAAAAATTCTACGACTTTCACATGTTGATGTTTCGGCTTGCGCTTAGCCTACTAGAAGCAACATAATACTAGTCATATCATAGAGCGTGATCAGCTTGTGACGTTTCTCATGATGAAGTTTCACCAACAGTGTCTCATTTCGAGCTTAAATCCAGCTACTAGTAACTACACAGTACTGACTGCAACGCTAACTTTTATCTATACCTTTCACATGCTGCGCTTTCGGCCAGGGCCTACTAACGTCAACATAATACTCGATATAAACTTTTGTTCATGATGCAGCTTCCCCATGCAGAAGTTTCGCCTTCAAATGCTCTCTTGGCCATATGACGTAACACAAGGTTACTAGTAACATCACAGTACTAGCCACAATTTGATCGCAAAATTCTACGACTTTCACATGTTGATGTTTCGGCTTGCGCTTAGCCTACTAGAAGCAACATAATACTAGTCATATCATGGAGCGTGATCAGCTTGTGACGTTCTCATGATGAAGTTTCACCAACAGTGTCTCATTTCGAGCTTAAATCCAGCTACTAGTAACTACACAGTACTGACTGCAACGATAACTTTTATCTATACCTTTCACATGCTGCGCTTTCGGCCAGGGCCTACTAATGTCAACATAATACTCGATATAAAACTTTTGTTCATGATGCAGCTTCCCCATGCAGAAGTTTCGCCTTCAAATGCTCTCTTGGCCCATATGACGTAAACACAAGGTTACTAGTAACATCACAGTACTAGCCACAATTTGATCGCAAAATTCTACGACTTTCACATGTTGATGTTTCGGCTTGCGCTTAGCCTACTAGAAGCAACATAATACTAGTCATATCATAGAGCTTGATCAGCTTGTGACATTCTCATGATGAAGTTTCACCAACAGTGTCTCATTTTGAGCTTAAATCCAGCTACTAGTAACTACACAGTACTGACTGCAACAATAACTTTTATCTATACCTTTCACATGCTGCGTTTTCGGCCAAGGCCTACTAACGTCAACATAATACTCGATATAAAATTTTGATCATGATGCAGCTTTCCCATGCAGAAGTTTCGCCTTCAAATGCTCTCTTGGCCATATGACGGAACACCAGGTTACTAGTAACATCACAGTACTAGCCACAGTTTGATTGCAAAATTCTACGGACTTTTCACATGTTGATGTTTCGGCTTGCGCTTAGCCTACTAGAAGCAACATAATACTAGTCATATCATAGAGCGTGATCAGCTTGTGACGTTCTCATGATGAAGTTTCACCAATAGTGTTTCATTCGAATTGGTTCTGCTTTAAGCTCTCCAATTGTTTTGGATGAACCAGTTTTGCCCTTCGAAGCCACTTTTGTGAGCTTTTGTGGGTCTTTACCAAGAGGATATACCTCAAGGCCTCTTTCAATTCCTTTAAGTTCTTTCAACTCCTTTACAGTTTCTAGGTTCACATAGCTGCAAACCTTATTTCTAGTTTTAAGTCTGGCCAACTTGGGGAGAGTTGGTGCAGACCGTGACCAATTCTAGTAGGATGCCACAACAAGAATGTGATCAACTTAGCTTGTCGATGAACCTGCCCCACATTCAAACAACTCTATCGCCTTTTCCTCGTATAGTTATATGCGAGGGCCTCTCATAGAGAGCGCTGTTAGCAACCTTTTCCACATAGACGATAAAGTTGTGAGTGTTTTGCACATGGCTGTTGTCATCACCACGTGACGAGTCAACTCAGCTTGACTCTCTACACTCCGACAAGCTTTGCACATACGCCTTTAGTTCAGTATGTGTCTTTAATCTGACTCCGGTGCCTCAAGCCGGAAAAATTGTCAGATTATGATCATTATCGGTTAGTCATCCCGATGCAAGATCGTATCGTACTGTCTTTGTCTACCTCCAGATTCCGAAGAACAGGAGGAGACTCTCCCAGACCTACATATCTGGGAGAATGTTTCAGAGGGCGAGAAGCTGTGGATTACTCTCCCCTAAGAACTGACTAAACTTTACCCTCGTCCAAGGTAAGTTTATTTTAGCTAGCCTTCTATGTAAAGGATCTGAGGCTAAGCTGTGTTTTTTCGAGCCTTTGGCTCGGAGCAAGTTCAGTGGGCGCCCCGAGTAGCTCAACTCTTTCCCACTGAAACAGCGCAAACGCTCTGTCACTCGCTGGGATTTTTGCGTGTCGGTTCTAACCACGCGACTTGTGGACCTTTTTAGGCCTTTCTCATTCACAAGTCTATAGCTGGGCTTCTATAACCCAGCTTCTGAGATCTAGATAGCTGCAGTTCTGCTAGGCTGCTTTTGCTAACTAGTCTCCCTTTAAGCAGTCCCTTGCCATGACTGCTGAACTATGTATCCACACAAGTAGTTTTTGAGCTCGATACATAATTCGAGATTGGTTGCCAAGCAATCTCTAGCGACAGAGCGTCATGCGCACTACAGACATGGCCTCTACCAGCAGCCATGCCCGAAGGAATCAATCACTGATCCTTCCGCAGGTTCCCCTACGGAAACCTTGTTACGACTTTTACTTCCTCTAGACAATTAAGCTCGATCCGCTTCATCCCGTTGCCGGAGACCGAAGTCCCAACAGTAGGAATTTGCAATTCTTGCTTAACTATCCAATCAGTAGTAGCGACGGGCGGTGTGTACAAAGGGCAGGGACGTAATCCCTATGAGTTGTTGACTCATAAGTACCAGGAATTCCTGGTTCACGTCTGCAAGTTACAACAGACGATCCCCTTGAAGCGCTGTACTTTTCTCTGATTGCCCAGTCCATTTCGGACCAAGGGCTGAGTACTCAATCTAAAAGTACACAGTGTAGCGCGCGTGCAGTCCAGAACATCTAAGGGCATCACAGACCTGTTATAGCCTCACTTCATCTGCGGTATTTAATTCCGCATAGTTCCTCTAAGAAGTGTTTGAATTCACATATAGTGAATTTCATTATTTAGATGGAGAAGATCTCGTTCGTTATCGGAATTAACCAGACAGATCACTCCACTAACTAAGAACGGCCATGCACCACCGCCCATATAATCATGAAAGATATTCAATCTGTCAATCCTTAAGATGTCTGGACCGGGTGAGTTTTCCCGTGTTGAGTCAAATTAAGCCGCAGGCTCCACTCCTGGTGGTGCCCTTCCGTCAATTCCTTTAAGTTTCGATTTTGCAACCATACTTCCCCGGAACCAATAAACTTTGGTTTCCCGGTTAATCTCTTGCCAAGTCAAGATCGACTTTGACAAATTGTAGGTTGGTATAGTTTATGGTCAGAATTACGAGGGTATCTAATCCTCTTCAATACTCTGACTTTCGTTCTTGATTAATGAAAACATTCTTGGCAAATGCTTTCGCAGTAGTTTGTCTTGCCACGATCCAAGAATTTCACCTCTAACGTAGCAATACAAATGCCCCCGTCTGTTCCTTTCAATCATTACCGCACTCAGCCAACCGGCATCAATCGAGTAGCGGGTCATTCTCCATTATTCCATGCTTTATTATTCGATCCCAAAGGATGCTTTGAACACTCTAATTTTCTCAGGGTGAAAACACCGTTTCCACAGTTCGTCACATTTAAGTGCAAACTATTTCTTCGATGCGAAGGATGAGCGGAACGAGTCAACAGATTTAACTGAAGACCATGTTGCCGTTCTACTCAAACAGATCCAACTATGAGCTTTTTAAACGCAGCAACTATTGCATACGCTTGTAGAGGCTGGTATTACCGCGGCTGCTGGCACCAGACTTGCCCTCTACTCGTTCATCAATGGAGCTTTTAAGTCCATTCCATTCTGATTACAAACCATAAAGGTTCATATCATTATTTCTAGTCACTACCTCCTCGTGCGGAGAGTGGGTAATTTGCGTGCCTGCTGCCTTCCTTGGATGTGGTAGCCGTTTCTAAGGCTCCCTCTCCGGAATCGAACCCTGATTCCCCGTTACCCGTCACAACCATGGTAGTCCGTTACACTACCATCATAGGTTGATAGGTCAGAAATTCGGAAGTTCCGTCCCCAAGCCGAAGCTATCTGGGATCTTTCAGTTACTAGGACTCATCACGGGATGTGTCTGTACTTAGCAAATCACCCGGTGTAGTCTTGTAAAAGTCTCCGACAGTGTCGGACAATCAGCATGCATTAGCTGCAGGGTTACCGCAGTTATTCATTTAGCTTGCAAATCAACTAATAGATAGTAACTGATTTAATGAGCCATTCGCGGTTCCACTTTTTCAAGCTTCGCTTGCACATGCATGGCTTAGTCTTTCAGACAAGCATATGGCAACTGACAGGATCAATCAGTTTAATTGTACTTTGAACAATCTTTCGATTTGTTCGAATTTAGAAAGACATAGCCTTGCGGCCTCGTCAATCTTGCTTTGAGCTTTTTAAATCACGAAGAGTTTCAATGCATGCTTTGGCATGGCTACTAGTTACTACACAGTACTCTACACACTTAGAGTTACCCACGATTACACATTTCACATGCTGATGTTTCGGCTCGCGCGTACTAGAAACAGCATAATACTATGTGTACTGGTAGATAGCGCTCTGTGAGCATTTCCCATGAGCAGGTTTTGCCCTCCAAATCTCTGTTCTACTGTTACCAATACCGGCTAACAACTGTATCATACTAGGGAGAATTGACTCATGATTTAAAAACCAGATGTTCACATGTCGATGTTTCGGCTCTCGCCTACTAGAAACAACATAATACTAGTCTGTTAAAAATCTCAATCACGCCGCCTCTTCAGATACAGAAGTTTTACCTTTTATTGGTTAGAGAACAGCTTTCCAGCTGTCGACATGGTTACTAGTAACAACACCGTACTCAACACAAAAACTTTTCAACTTCACAACTTTCACATGCTGATGTTTCTGCTTTCGCATACTAGAAACAGCATAATACTTATTGTTTTGTCAAGTAATTTGTGTGTCTTTCCCATGTGAAGTTTCACCGGTCAACAATGTTTCCCTGACCAATTACGGCTACTAGTAGCTGTATAATACTAGGGAAAATGATTGAGGATTTAATATCAGATTTTCACATGTTGATGTTTCGGCTTTCGCCTACTAGAAACAACATAATACTAGTCTGCTAAGAAATCTCGCTCAAATTGCCTTTTCACATACAGAAGTTTCACCTTCTATTGGTTAGAGAACAGTTCTCAGCTGTCGACATGGTTACTAGTAACAACATCGTACTCAACACAAAAATTCTTCAACTTCACAACTTTCACATGCTGATGTTTCTGCTTTCGCGTACTAGAAACAGCATAATACTTATTGCTTTGTCAAGAAGTGTGTGTGTCTTTCCCATGCGAAAGTTTCACCGGTCAGCAATAATTGCCGTGTCCAATTAAGGTTACTCATAGCTGTATAATACTAGGGAAAATGATTGAGGATTTAATATCAGATTTTCACATGTTGATGTTTCGGCTTTCGCCTACTAGAAACAACATAATACTAGTCTGCTAATAAATCTCGCTCAAATTGCCTTTTCACATACAGAAGTTTCACCTCTTCTTGGTCACTGTACAGATGATGCTGTCTGTTCTTTATTTGGTTCTGCTTATTATAAGGAGGGGCATCACTCCTTCCTCCTTGGTTTGCATGCATTAAGCCTGCTTTGTGAAAAGCGTATCTTTCTAGCTTTTCTTCGCCTTACTCGAGTAGGACGATACAATCCAGACATTAGTCAGTCTTGGTGTAAAGTCACTGAGTATTATTCGGTTCTGCTTTATTCAGCAATATGCTGTATAATTGTTGTAATTTGCGAACATATTTGTTCTCAGTTCCGAACTACTAGCGACGACAGATTACCAGCGGTCATGAGCCATCAAGGTAGTTCTTTGGTGCATCAAGTAGAGAGGTGCCATCAAACAACACTTCCCTAATAATGCTACACACATAGAATTTGCTACAGTGCAGCTTTTTACTTTGCAAAATTTGCGCACAAATTTTGCATAGAATAAATGTTTTATCAAGATTTTTAGATCCCCTCCCTTGAGAGAACGTTACTCCTTTAAGTGAACACCCCGCGGCGTCCTGTTGTTATTGCTTATAACCATTTCGCAAGCCGGAGGCATAATGCACTACGCAAGCCGCTACTTTGGCACAGAGGCACCTAGTTTTACACCCGGGACTTCAGGTGGCCCAGTTTTACACCCAGTACAGCGGTGCCAGTTGGTAACCCGGTGGATCCTCGGAGACCAGACATGATCATAGATCAAACCCGATGTATGCTACTCCTGAACGTATAGTATCTCCACTGTGCAATGAAATTATCGTTCGTTTCGGGCCTTCCTATACGTTCAGCAGACAATCGCTAGGAATTCACCTCGTGACCCGTGGTGACCACACTGGATTTCAAGTTTATTGATTTGGACAGACCTGTCATTTATTTTGCTTTTCAGCTTCAGTTCTGCTCGATCTAGCTTGCCTAAGGCTTGATCTCGCTTTGCTCACCCCTGTAGGAGCCTCTACTAGTACCACTCGGAGTAATGGGGAATCCACCAGACCTAATCGATGAATGCCATCAAACAACAAACATCATACCCGGCTTCATCAGGCATATTTTATTACTTCCGAGAGGTACTTTAGTATCAGATCTTTCTCCATGCCTCTTATGAGGACCCGTCAGACCTTTCGGTTTATCGTTTAGCTTCAGTCCTGCTCGATCTAGCTTTCCCAAGGCTCGATCTAGCTCTATTCGCCCCACTAGAGGGCTCTCTAAAACCCCTCGGTCTTAGTGTTAGCTCCGGTACTGCTCGGTCGTGCTTGCTGAAGGCCCGACCCAGCTTTAGTTAGATTCTCGTACTTTCTCTTGGCCTCTCTAGGAGGACCAGACAGACCTCTCGGTCTATCGTTTAGCTTCAGTCCTGCTCGATCTAGCTTGCCCAAGGCTTGATCAAGCTCTATTCGCCCCGCTAGAGGGCTCTCTAAGACCCCTCGGTCTTAGTGTTATCTTCTGTAATGCCTAACCAAGCTTACTACAGGCCTTGGTCAGGTCTTTATCGGTCACCGATTAGTAACAGACCAATCATAGGGCCTTCCACCCTATCCGGGTTGAGGTCTTTAGTCCAGCCATATTTTGACAAGACACCTCTCCCTAATAATGCCCCACACATAGAATTACTGTCCATGCAGTATTTAACTTGTGTTTTTTTCTAAAATTTGATTTTCACTTTTTGGAGGTTCATTTGCTCCTCTGACACTCTTTCAGCTTCAATCTTACTCGATCTAGCTTTCCCAAGGCTCGATCTAGCTCTATTCGCCCCACTAGAGGGCTCTCTAAGACACTTCGGTCTTAGTGTTAGCTCCGGTCTTGCTCAATCGTGCTTGCTGAAGGCGCGATCAAGCTTTAGTTAGCTTCTCGTACTTCCTCTTGGCCTCTCTAGGAGGACCAGACAGACCTCTCGGTCTATCGTTTAGCTTCAGTCCTGCTCGATCTAGCTTTCCCAAGGCTCGATCTAGCTCTATTCGCCCTGCTAGAGGGCTCTCTAAGACCCCTCGGTCTTAGTGTTAGCTCCGGTACAGCTCGGTCGTGCTTGCTGAAGGCCCGATCAAGCTTTAGTTAGATTCTCGTACTTTCTCTTGGCCTCTCTAGGAGGACCAGACAGACCTCTCGGTCTATCGTTTAGCTTCAGTCCTGCTTGATCTAGCTTTCCCAAGGCTCGATCTAGCTCTATTCGCCCTGCTAGAGGGCTCTCTAAGACCCCTCGGTCTTAGTGTTAGCTCCGGTACAGCTCGGTCGTGCTTGCTGAAGGCCCGATCAAGCTTTAGTTAGCTTCTCGTACTTTCTCTTGGCCTCTCTAGGAGGACCAGACAGACCTCTCGGTCTATCGTTTAGCTTCAGTCCTGCTCGATCTAGCTTTCCCAAGGCTCGATCTAGATCTATTCGCCCTGCTAGAGGGCTCTCTAAGACCCCTCGGTCTTAGTGTTAGCTCCGGTACAGCTCGGTCGTGCTTGCTGAAGGCCTGATCAAGCTTTAGTTAGCTTCTCGTACTTTCTCTTGGCCTCTCTAGGAGGACCAGACAGACCTTTCGGTCTCTTGCTTAGCTTCAGTCCTGCTCGATCTAGCTTTCCCAAGGCTCGATCTAGCTCTATTCGCCCCGCTAGAGGGCTCTCTAAGACCCCTCGGTCTTAGTGTTAACTCCTGTAATGCCTAACCAAGCTTACTACAGGCCTTGGTCAGGTCTTTATCGGTCACCGATTAGTAACAGACCGATCATGGGGCCTTCCACCCTATCCGGGTTGAGGTCTTTAGTCCAGCCATATTTTGACAAGACACCTCCCCCTAATAATGCCCCACACATAGAAATACTGTCCATGCAGTATTTAACTTGTGTTTTTTCTAAAATTTGATTTTCACTTTTTGGAGGTTCATTTGCTCCTCTGACACTCTTTCAGCTTCAATCTTACTCGATCTAGCTTTCCCAAGGCTCGATCTAGCTCTATTCGCCCCACCAGAGGGCTCTCTAAGACACTTCGGTCTTAGTGTTAGCTCCGGTCTTGCTCAATCGTGCTTGCTGAAGGCGCGATCAAGCTTTAGTTAGCTTCTCGTACTTTCTCTTGGCCTCTCTAGGAGGACCAGACAGACCTCTCGGTCTATCGTTTAGCTTCAGTCCTGCTCGATCTAGCTTTCCCAAGGCTCGATCTAGCTCTATTCGCCCCGCTAGAGGGCTCTCTAAGACCCCTCGGTCTTAGTGTTAGCTCCGGTACAGCTCGGTCGTGCTTGCTGAAGGCCCGATCAAGCTTTAGTTGGCTTCTCGTACTTTCTCTTGGCCTCTCTAGGAGGACCAGACAGACCTCTCGGTCTCTTGCTTAGCTTCAGTCCTGCTCGATCTAGCTTGCCCAAGGCTTGATCAAGCTCTATTCGCCCCGCTAGAGGGCTCTCTAAGACCCCTCGGTCTTAGTGTTAGCTCCGGTACAGCTCGGTCGTGCTTGCTGAAGGCCCGATCAAGCTTTAGTTAGCTTCTCGTTTTTTCTCTTGGCCTCTCTAGGAGGACCAGACAGACCTCTCGGTCTATCGTTTAGCTTCAGTCCTGCTCGATCTAGCTTTCCCAAGGCTCGATCTAGCTCTATTCGCCCCGCTAGAGGGCTCTCTAAGACCCCTCGGTCTTAGTGTTAGCTCCGGTACAGCTCGGTCGTGCTTGCTGAAGGCCCGATCAAGCTTTAGTTGGCTTCTCGTACTTTCTCTTGGCCTCTCTAGGAGGACCAGACAGACCTCTCGGTCTATCCTTTAGCTTCAGTCCTGCTCGATCTAGCTTTCCCAAGGCTCGATCTAGCTCTATTCGCCCCGCTAGAGGGCTCTCTAAGACCCCTCGGTCTTAGTGTTATCTCCTGTAATGCCTAACCAAGCTTACTACAGGCCTTGGTCAGGTCTTTATCGGTCACCGATTAGTAACAGACCGATCATAGGGCCTTCCACCCTATCTGGGTTGAGGTCTTTAGTCCAGCCATATTTTGACAAGACACCTCCCCCTAATAATGCCCCACACATAGAATTACTGTTTATGCAGCTTTTCACTTGTGAAATTTTTAATTTTCGCAATTATTATAGAATAAGTGTTTGCGCAGCTTTTCATAGGTCGAGCTCTAGCTAGCTAGCTCAAGCTAGCTAGCTAGCTCAAGCTCAAGCTATCTAGCTCAAGCTCAAGCCAGCTAGCTCAAGCTCAAGCTAGCTAGCTAGCTCAAGCTCAAGCTAGCTAGCTAGCTCAAGCTCAAGCTAGCTAGCTCAAGCTCAAGCTAGCTAGCTCAAGCTCAAGCTAGCTAGCTAGCTCAAGCTCAAGCTCAAGCTAGCTAGCTCAAGCTCAAGCTCAAGCTAGCTAGCTAGCTCAAGCTCAAGCTAGCTAGCTAGCTCAAGCTCAAGCTAGCTAGCTAGCTCAAGCTCAAGCTAGCTAGCTCAAGCTCAAGCTCAAGCTCAAGCTAGCTAGCTAGCTCAAGCTAGCTAGCTAGCTCAAGCTCAAGCTAGCTAGCTAGCTCAAGTTCAAGCTAGCTAGCTAGCTCAAGCTCAAGCTAGCTAGCTAGCTCAAGCTCAAGCTAGCTAGCTCAAGCTCAAGCTAGCTAGCTCAAGCTCAAGCTAGCTAGCTAGCTCAAGCTCAAGCTCAAGCTAGCTAGCTCAAGCTCAAGCTCAAGCTAGCTAGCTAGCTCAAGCTCAAGCTAGCTAGCTAGCTCAAGCTCAAGCTCAAGCTAGCTAGCTAGCTCAAGTTCAAGCTAGCTAGCTAGCTCAAGCTCAAGCTAGCTAGCTCAAGCTCAAGCTAGCTAGCTCAAGCTCAAGCCAGCTAGCTCAAGCTCAAGCTCAAGCTAGCTAGCTAGCTCAAGCACAAGCTAGCTAGCTAGCTCAATCTCAAGCTAGCTAGCTCAAGCTCAAGCTAGCTAGCTCAAGCTCAAGCTAGCTAGCTAGCTCAAGCTCAAGCTCAAGCTAGCTAGCTCAAGCTCAAGCTCAAGCTAGCTAGCTAGCTCAAGCTCAAGCTAGCTAGCTAGCTCAAGCTCAAGCTCAAGCTAGCTAGCTCAAGCTCAAGCTCAAGCTAGCTAGCTAGCTCAAGCTCAAGCTGGCTAGCTAGCTCAAGCTCAAGCTAGCTAGCTAGCTCAAGCTCAAGCTAGCTAGCTCAAGCTCAAGCTCAAGCTCAAGCTAGCTAGCTAGCTCAAGCTAGCTAGCTAGCTCAAGCTCAAGCTAGCTAGCTAGCTCAAGTTCAAGCTAGCTAGCTAGCTCAAGCTCAAGCTAGCTAGCTAGCTCAAGCTCAAGCTAGCTAGCTCAAGCTCAAGCTAGCTAGCTCAAGCTCAAGCTAGCTAGCTAGCTCAAGCTCAAGCTCAAGCTAGCTAGCTCAAGCTCAAGCTCAAGCTAGCTAGCTAGCTCAAGCTCAAGCTAGCTAGCTAGCTCAAGCTCAAGCTAGCTAGCTAGCTCAAGTTCAAGCTAGCTAGCTAGCTCAAGCTCAAGCTAGCTAGCTCAAGCTCAAGCTAGCTAGCTCAAACTCAAGCTAGCTAGCTAGCTCAAGTTCAAGCTAGCTAGCTAGCTCAAGCTCAAGCTAGCTAGCTAGCTCAAGCTCAAGCTAGCTAGCTCAAGCTCAAGCTAGCTAGCTCAAGCTCCAGCTAGCTAGCTAGCTCAAGCTCAAGCTCAAGCTAGCTAGCTCAAGCTCAAGCTCAAGCTAGCTAGCTAGCTCAAGCTCAAGCTAGCTAGCTAGCTCAAGCTCAAGCTAGCTAGCTAGCTCAAGTTCAAGCTAGCTAGCTAGCTCAAGCTCAAGCTAGCTAGCTCAAGCTCAAGCTAGCTAGCTCAAGCTCAAGCCAGCTAGCTCAAGCTCAAGCTCAAGCTAGCTAGCTAGCTCAAGCACAAGCTTGCTAGCTAGCTCAAGCTCAAGCTAGCTAGCTCAAGCTCAAGCTAGCTAGCTCAAGCTCAAGCTAGCTAGCTCAAGCTCAAGCTCAAGCTAGCTAGCTAGCTCAAGCACAAGCTTGCTAGCTAGCTCAAGCTCAAGCTAGCTAGCTCAAGCTCAAGCTAGCTAGCTCAAGCTCAAGCTAGCTAGCTAGCTCAAGCTCAAGCTCAAGCTAGCTAGCTCAAGCTCAAGCTCAAGCTAGCTAGCTGGCTCAAGCTCAAGCTAGCTAGCTAGCTCAAGCTCAAGCTAGCTAGCTAGCTCAAGCTCAAGCTAGCTAGCTCAAGCTCAAGCTCAAGCTAGCTAGCTAGCTCAAGCTAGCTAGCTAGCTCAAGCTCAAGCTAGCTAGCTAGCTCAAGTTCAAGCTAGCTAGCTAGCTCAAGCTCAAGCTAGCTAGCTAGCTCAAGCTCAAGCTAGCTAGCTCAAGCTCAAGCTAGCTAGCTCAAGCTCAAGCTAGCTAGCTAGCTCAAGCTCAAGCTCAAGCTAGCTAGCTCAAGCTCAAGCTCAAGCTAGCTAGCTAGCTCAAGCTCAAGCTAGCTAGCTAGCTCAAGCTCAAGCTAGCTAGCTAGCTCAAGTTCAAGCTAGCTAGCTAGCTCAAGCTCAAGCTAGCTAGCTCAAGCTCAAGCTAGCTAGCTCAAGCTCAAGCCAGCTAGCTCAAGCTCAAGCTCAAGCTAGCTAGCTAGCTCAAGCACAAGCTAGCTAGCTAGCTCAAGCTCAAGCTAGCTAGCTCAAGCTCAAGCTAGCTAGCTCAAGCTCAAGCTAGCTAGCTAGCTCAAGCTCAAGCTCAAGCTAGCTAGCTCAAGCTCAAGCTCAAGCTAGCTAGCTAGCTCAAGCTCAAGCTAGCTAGCTAGCTCAAGCTCAAGCTAGCTAGCTCAAGCTCAAGCTCAAGCTAGCTAGCTAGCTCAAGCTCAAGCTAGCTAGCTAGCTCAAGCTCAAGCTAGCTAGCTAGCTCAAGCTCAAGCTAGCTAGCTCAAGCTCAAGCTCAAGCTCAAGCTAGCTAGCTAGCTCAAGCTAGCTAGCTAGCTCAAGCTCAAGCTAGCTAGCTAGCTCAAGTTCAAGCTAGCTAGCTAGCTCAAGCTCAAGCTAGCTAGCTAGCTCAAGCTCAAGCTAGCTAGCTCAAGCTCAAGCTAGCTAGCTCAAGCTCAAGCTAGCTAGCTAGCTCAAGCTCAAGCTCAAGCTAGCTAGCTCAAGCTCAAGCTCAAGCTAGCTAGCTAGCTCAAGCTCAAGCTAGCTAGCTAGCTCAAGCTCAAGCTAGCTAGCTAGCTCAAGTTCAAGCTAGCTAGCTAGCTCAAGCTCAAGCTAGCTAGCTCAAGCTCAAGCTAGCTAGCTCAAACTCAAGCTAGCTAGCTAGCTCAAGTTCAAGCTAGCTAGCTAGCTCAAGCTCAAGCTAGCTAGCTAGCTCAAGCTCAAGCTAGCTAGCTCAAGCTCAAGCTAGCTAGCTCAAGCTCAAGCTAGCTAGCTAGCTCAAGCTCAAGCTCAAGCTAGCTAGCTCAAGCTCAAGCTCAAGCTAGCTAGCTAGCTCAAGCTCAAGCTAGCTAGCTAGCTCAAGCTCAAGCTAGCTAGCTAGCTCAAGTTCAAGCTAGCTAGCTAGCTCAAGCTCAAGCTAGCTAGCTCAAGCTCAAGCTAGCTAGCTCAAGCTCAAGCCAGCTAGCTCAAGCTCAAGCTCAAGCTAGCTAGCTAGCTCAAGCACAAGCTTGCTAGCTAGCTCAAGCTCAAGCTAGCTAGCTCAAGCTCAAGCTAGCTAGCTCAAGCTCAAGCTAGCTAGCTCAAGCTCAAGCTCAAGCTAGCTAGCTAGCTCAAGCACAAGCTTGCTAGCTAGCTCAAGCTCAAGCTAGCTAGCTCAAGCTCAAGCTAGCTAGCTCAAGCTCAAGCTAGCTAGCTAGCTCAAGCTCAAGCTCAAGCTAGCTAGCTCAAGCTCAAGCTCAAGCTAGCTAGCTAGCTCAAGCTCAAGCTAGCTAGCTAGCTCAAGCTCAAGCTAGCTAGCTAGCTCAAGCTCAAGCTAGCTAGCTCAAGCTCAAGCTCAAGCTAGCTAGCTAGCTCAAGCTAGCTAGCTAGCTCAAGCTCAAGCTAGCTAGCTAGCTCAAGTTCAAGCTAGCTAGCTAGCTCAAGCTCAAGCTAGCTAGCTAGCTCAAGCTCAAGCTATCTAGCTCAAGCTCAAGCTAGCTAGCTCAAGCTCAAGCTAGCTAGCTAGCTCAAGCTCAAGCTCAAGCTAGCTAGCTCAAGCTCAAGCTCAAGCTAGCTAGCTAGCTCAAGCTCAAGCTAGCTAGCTAGCTCAAGCTCAAGCTAGCTAGCTAGCTCAAGTTCAAGCTAGCTAGCTAGCTCAAGCTCAAGCTAGCTAGCTCAAGCTCAAGCTAGCTAGCTCAAGCTCAAGCCAGCTAGCTCAAGCTCAAGCTCAAGCTAGCTAGCTAGCTCAAGCTCAAGCTCAAGCTCAAGCTAGCTAGCTAGCTCAAGTTCAAGCTAGCTAGCTAGCTCAAGCTCAAGCTAGCTAGCTCAAGCTCAAGCTAGCTAGCTCAAGCTCAAGCCAGCTAGCTCAAGCTCAAGCTCAAGCTAGCTAGCTAGCTCAAGCTCAAGCTAGCTAGCTCAAGCTCAAGCTAGCTAGCTAGCTAGCTCAAGCTCAAGCTCAAGCTAGCTAGCTCAAGCTCAAGCTCAAGCTAGCTAGCTCAAGCTCAAGCTCAAGCTAGCTAGCTCAAGCTCAAGCTCAAGCTAGCTAGCTCAAGCCCAAGCTCAAGCTAGCTAGCTAGCTCAAGCTCAAGCTAGCTAGCTCAAGCTCAAGCTCAAGCTCAAGCTAGCTAGCTAGCTAGCTCAAGCTCAAGCTCAAGCTAGCTAGCTAGCTCAAGCTCAAGCTAGCTAGCTCAAGCTCAAGCTAGCTAGCTAGCTCAAGTTCAAGCTAGCTAGCTAGCTCAAGCTCAAGCTAGCTAGCTAGCTCAAGCTCAAGCTAGCTAGCTCAAGCTCAAGCTAGCTAGCTCAAGCTCAAGCTAGCTAGCTAGCTCAAGCTCAAGCTCAAGCTAGCTAGCTCAAGCTCAAGCTCAAGCTAGCTAGCTAGCTCAAGCTCAAGCTAGCTAGCTAGCTCAAGCTCAAGCTAGCTAGCTAGCTCAAGTTCAAGCTAGCTAGCTAGCTCAAGCTCAAGCTAGCTAGCTCAAGCTCAAGCTAGCTAGCTCAAACTCAAGCTAGCTAGCCAGCTCAAGTTCAAGCTAGCTAGCTAGCTCAAGCTCAAGCTAGCTAGCTAGCTCAAGCTCAAGCTAGCTAGCTCAAGCTCAAGCTAGCTAGCTCAAGCTCAAGCTAGCTAGCTAGCTCAAGCTCAAGCTCAAGCTAGCTAGCTCAAGCTCAAGCTCAAGCTAGCTAGCTAGCTCAAGCTCAAGCTAGCTAGCTAGCTCAAGCTCAAGCTAGCTAGCTAGCTCAAGTTCAAGCTAGCTAGCTAGGTCAAGCTCAAGCTAGCTAGCTCAAGCTCAAGCTAGCTAGCTCAAGCTCAAGCCAGCTAGCTCAAGCTCAAGCTCAAGCTAGCTAGCTAGCTCAAGCACAAGCTTGCTAGCTAGCTCAAGCTCAAGCTAGCTAGCTCAAGCTCAAGCTAGCTAGCTCAAGCTCAAGCTAGCTAGCTCAAGCTCAAGCTCAAGCTAGCTAGCTAGCTCAAGCACAAGCTTGCTAGCTAGCTCAAGCTCAAGCTAGCTAGCTCAAGCTCAAGCTAGCTAGCTCAAGCTCAAGCTAGCTAGCTAGCTCAAGCTCAAGCTCAAGCTAGCTAGCTCAAGCTCAAGCTCAAGCTAGCTAGCTAGCTCAAGCTCAAGCTAGCTAGCTAGCTCAAGCTCAAGCTAGCTAGCTAGCTCAAGCTCAAGCTAGCTAGCTCAAGCTCAAGCTCAAGCTAGCTAGCTAGCTCAAGCTAGCTAGCTAGCTCAAGCTCAAGCTAGCTAGCTAGCTCAAGTTCAAGCTAGCTAGCTAGCTCAAGCTCAAGCTAGCTAGCTAGCTCAAGCTCAAGCTAGCTAGCTCAAGCTCAAGCTAGCTAGCTCAAGCTCAAGCTAGCTAGCTAGCTCAAGCTCAAGCTCAAGCTAGCTAGCTCAAGCTCAAGCTCAAGCTAGCTAGCTAGCTCAAGCTCAAGCTAGCTAGCTAGCTCAAGCTCAAGCTAGCTAGCTAGCTCAAGTTCAAGCTAGCTAGCTAGCTCAAGCTCAAGCTAGCTAGCTCAAGCTCAAGCTAGCTAGCTCAAGCTCAAGCCAGCTAGCTCAAGCTCAAGCTCAAGCTAGCTAGCTAGCTCAAGCTCAAGCTCAAGCTAGCTAGCTAGCTCAAGTTCAAGCTAGCTAGCTAGCTCAAGCTCAAGCTAGCTAGCTCAAGCTCAAGCTAGCTAGCTCAAGCTCAAGGCCAGCTAGCTCAAGCTCAATCTCAAGCTAGCTAGCTAGCTCAAGCTCAAGCTAGCTAGCTCAAGCTCAAGCTAGCTAGCTAGCTAGCTCAAGCTCAAGCTCAAGCTAGCTAGCTCAAGCTCAAGCTCAAGCTAGCTAGCTCAAGCTCAAGCTCAAGCTAGCTAGCTCAAGCTCAAGCTCAAGCTAGCTAGCTCAAGCTCAAGCTCAAGCTAGCTAGCTAGCTCAAGCTCAAGCTAGCTAGCTCAAGCTCAAGCTCAAGCTCAAGCTAGCTAGCTAGCTAGCTCAAGCTCAAGCTCAAGCTAGCTAGCTAGCTCAAGCTCAAGCTAGCTAGCTCAAGCTCAAGCCAGCTAGCTCAAGCTCAAGCTCAAGCTAGCTAGCTAGCTCAAGCTCAAGCTAGCTAGCTCAAGCTCAAGCCAGCTAGCTCAAGCTCAAGCTCAAGCTCAAGCTAGCTAGCTAGCTCAAGCTCAAGCTAGATAGCTAGCTCAAGCTAGCTAGCTAGCTCAAGCTCAAGCTCAAGCTAGCTAGCTAGCTAGCTCAAGCTCAAGCTAGCTAGCTCAAGCTCAAGCCAGCTAGCTCAAGCTCAAGCTCAAGCTAGCTAGCTAGCTCAAGCTCAAGCTAGCTAGCTCAAGCTCAAGCTCAAGCGAGCTAGCTAGCTCAAGCTCAAGCTAGCTAGCTAGCTCAAGCTCAAGCTAGCTAACTCAAGCTAACTCAGCTAGCTCAAGCTAACTCAAGCTAGCTAAAGCTAACTCAAGCTAACTCAAGCTAACTCAAGCTAACTCAAGCTAGCTAAAGCTAACTCAAGCTAACTCAAGCTAACCCGAGCTAACTCAAGCTAGCTCAAGCTAACCCAAGCTAGCTAAAGCTAACTCAAGCTAACTCAAGCTAATTCAAGCTAACTCAAGCTAACTCAAGCTAACTCAAGCTAACTCAAGCTAGCTAAAGCTAACTCAAGCTAACTCAAGCTAACTCAAGCTAACCCGAGCTAACTCAAGCTAACTGAAGGTAGCTAAAGCTAGTTCAAGCTAACTCAAGCTAGCTAAAGCTAAGACAAGCTAACTCAAGCTAACTCAAGCTAACTCAAGCTAACTCAAGCTAACTCAAGCTAGTTCAAGCTAACTCAAGCTAACTCAAGCTAACTCAAGCTAGCTAAAGCTAACTCAAGCTAACTCAAGCTAACTCAAGCTAACCCGAGCTAACTCAAGCTAACTCAAGGTAGCTAAAGCTAGTTCAAGCTAACTCAAGCTAGCTAAAGCTAAGACAAGCTAACTCAAGCTAACTCAAGCTAACTCAAGCTAACTCAAGCTAACTCAAGCTAGTTCAAGCTAACTCAAGCTAGCTAAAGCTAACTCAAGCTAACTCAAGCTAACTCAAGCTAGCTCAAGCTAACTCAAGCTAGTTCAAGCTAACTCAAGCTAGCTAAAGCTAACTCAAGCTAACTCAAGCTAACTCAAGCTAACTCAAGCTAGCTAAAGCTAACTCAAGCTAACTCAAGCTAACCCGAGCTAACTCAAGCTAGCTCAAGCTAACCCAAGCTAGCTAAAGCTAACTCAAGCTAACTCAAGCTAATTCAAGCTAACTCAAGCTAACTCAAGCTAACTCAAGCTAACTCAAGCTAGCTAAAGCTAACTCAAGCTAACTCAAGCTAACTCAAGCTAACCCGAGCTAACTCAAGCTAACTCAAGGTAGCTAAAGCTAGTTCAAGCTAACTCAAGCTAGCTAAAGCTAAGACAAGCTAACTCAAGCTAACTCAAGCTAACTCAAGCTAACTCAAGCTAACTCAAGCTAACTCAAGCTAGCTAAAGCTAACTCAAGCTAACTCAAGCTAACTCAAGCTAACCCGAGCTAACTCAAGCTAACTCAAGGTAGCTAAAGCTAGTTCAAGCTAACTCAAGCTAGCTAAAGCTAAGACAAGCTAACTCAAGCTAACTCAAGCTAACTCAAGCTAACTCAAGCTAACTAAAGCTAGTTCAAGCTAACTCAAGCTAGCTAAAGCTAACTCAAGCTAACTCAAGCTAACTCAAGCTAGCTCAAGCTAACTCAAGCTAGTTCAAGCTAACTCAAGCTAGCTAAAGCTAACTCAAGCTAACTCAAGCTAACTCAAGCTAACTCAAGCTAGCTAAAGCTAACTCAAGCTAACTCAAGCTAACCCGAGCTAACTCAAGCTAGCTCAAGCTAACCCAAGCTAGCTAAAGCTAACTCAAGCTAACTCAAGCTAATTCAAGCTAACTCAAGCTAACTCAAGCTAACTCAAGCTAACTCAAGCTAGCTAAAGCTAACTCAAGCTAACTCAAGCTAACTCAAGCTAACCCGAGCTAACTCAAGCTAACTCAAGGTAGCTAAAGCTAGTTCAAGCTAACTCAAGCTAGCTAAAGCTAAGACAAGCTAACTCAAGCTAACTCAAGCTAACTCAAGCTAACTCAAGCTAACTCAAGCTAACTCAAGCTAGTTTCAAGCTAACTCAAGCTAACTCAAGCTAACTCAAGCTAGCTAAAGCTAACTCAAGCTAACTCAAGCTAACTCAAGCTAACCCGAGCTAACTCAAGCTAACTCAAGGTAGCTAAAGCTAGTTCAAGCTAGCTCAAGCTAGCTAAAGCTAAGACAAGCTAACTCAAGCTAACTCAAGCTAACTCAAGCTAACTCAAGCTAGTTCAAGCTAACTCAAGCTAGCTAAAGCTAACTCAAGCTAACTCAAGCTAACTCAAGCTAGCTCAAGCTAACTCAAGCTAGTTCAAGCTAACTCAAGCTAGCTAAAGCTAACTCAAGCTAACTCAAGCTAACTCAAGCTAGCTCAAGCTAACTCAAGCTAACTCAAGCTAACTCAAGCTAACCCGAGCTAACTCAAGCTAACTCAAGGTAGCTAAAGCTAGTTCAAGCTAGCTCAAGCTAGCTAAAGCTAAGACAAGCTAACTCAAGCTAACTCAAGCTAACTCAAGCTAACTCAAGCTAGTTCAAGCTAACTCAAGCTAGCTAAAGCTAACTCAAGCTAACTCAAGCTAACTCAAGCTAGCTCAAGCTAACTCAAGCTAGTTCAAGCTAACTCAAGCTAGCTAAAGCTAACTCAAGCTAACTCAAGCTAACTCAAGCTAGCTCAAGCTAACTCAAGCTAGTTCAAGCTAACTCAAGCTAGCTAAAGCTAACTCAAGCTAACTCAAGCTAACTCAAGCTAACTCAAGCTAGCTAAAGCTAACTCAAGCTAACTCAAGCTAACCCGAGCTAACTCAAGCTAGCTCAAGCTAACCCAAGCTAGCTAAAGCTAACTCAAGCTAACTCAAGCTAATTCAAGCTAACTCAAGCTAACTCAAGCTAACTCAAGCTAACTCAAGCTAGCTAAAGCTAACTCAAGCTAACTCAAGCTAACTCAAGCTAACCCGAGCTAACTCAAGCTAACTCAAGGTAGCTAAAGCTAGTTCAAGCTAACTCAAGCTAGCTAAAGCTAAGACAAGCTAACTCAAGCTAACTCAAGCTAACTCAAGCTAACTCAAGCTAACTCAAGCTAGTTCAAGCTAACTCAAGCTAGCTCAAGCTAACCCAAGCTAGCTAAAGCTAACTCAAGCTAACTCAAGCTAACTCAAGCTAACCCGAGCTAACTCAAGCTAACTCAAGGTAGCTAAAGCTAGTTCAAGCTAGCTCAAGCTAGCTAAAGCTAAGACAAGCTAACCCGAGCTAACTCAAGCTAACTCAAGGTAG
>NW_027451213.1:5000-29524 GCF_964194025.1 Convolutriloba macropyga | reverse complement strand
TAACTATTTTTGAAAACAAAAAGACTAAACTCTCTTCACGCGGCCTCAACACTGGTGTAAGGTAAATCTTTATTCTTTGCGCAAAGAGTTTATCGGATATCACAATCAATTGAGACAATTTAAAACCTATATTAACAGTAAATTGAAAATAATAAAATGCCCGTCAGGTGAGTTCTCATAAGTTTCCAATTTCAATTAAAAAAATTTACTAAATCTCATTGCGTTGAATGTGGCAAAGTTTTTTGAAAATCATTCTGGCTCCAGATAAATAAAATTTAAAGAGCAGACAGAGTGTAATGTACGGCGCAAGCGGCTTCGAAAAAAAAACGCTACCTATTTTTAAAGAGAAAAAGACAAAACTCACTTCAGGCGGCCTCAGCGCTGGTGTAAAAGTAAATCCTTACTTCTTTGCGCAAAGAGTTTAACGGATATCACAATCACTTGAGACAATTTAAAACCTATTTTAACAGTAAATTGAAAATGATAAAATGCCCGTCAGGAGAGCTCTCACAAGTTCCCAATTTCATTTAATAATATGCGACGCAAGCGGCTTCGAAAAAAAAACGCTACCTATTTTTAAAGAGGAAAAGACAAAACTCACTTCAGGCGGCCTCGACGCTGGTTCAATCTTTGCTTCTTTGCACACACAATCGAACTTCTTCCCAAGAACGAAAGGCATATCAGTTCTCAATACGTGAACAATCTTCAAATAGTATGTTACTAAGGTTCTGTTTCTTTGAAACGAAAGTTGTAAGCTCTCTGACAGTAGTATTTTCAGTTTTAGAGTTTTGAAAAATTTCCCGCTTTAGAAAATTTTGTGCGATCAGTAATTTTTAATGATAAATAAAAAATCAATTATTGCAATAACTGATTTTCGTTCAATCTCTTTTTGCCTAAAATTAAACAGAATTTACCTTAATTTACCCAGGAAACTCTGCAAATAGTTTTATGTAAAGCAGTCAAATTCTAACTTGGGAGACCGCTTCAATTTCTTCAAAACAATAATCAATTACTTGTACTGTCCTAAGGAACTATTTCATTTTCAATTAATTTTTCCGAAAAAAACTTGCCTTATAATCATAATCGTCCAAAACAAAACAAATCAACGATTCAAATCAAAGTTCTTATTTTATCAACGCAAGAAACACAAAAATTGGAAATAACTGGAGACTGACCTCAATGTTTGGCAATTGAAAGAATGTCTCTCCCATATTTAGTCAATTAAGGGCTGCTTCAAGCCAACATGGATGTCAACACGGTCTGTGGGACTTGTTTCGGGATCTCTCATCCAAACTACTGTGAATACAGAACTATGAAGCATCTTATCATTTCTTACGAAGGCGCTGCCTTGAAAAAGTTTTCTAACGGACTCTCGCAATCTTCCCCTCAATCTTTATTTTATGTTCCTCATTCCTCATTCTTTGTTAACCCGTCTGTTGTACAAAATTTGATTTTTCCGATCACAATTCTCATTACTAAATCTCATTGTGTTGAATCTAGCAATATTATTTGAAAATCAGTCTGGTTTCACATAAAAAAAGCTTAAGGAGCAGACAGGGTGTAATGTATGGCGCAAGCAGCTTTGAAAAAGATTGTTACCTATTTTTAAAGAGAAAAATACAAAACTCACTTCAGGCGGCCTCAACACTGGTGTAAAGGTTAATCTTTGCTTCTTTGCACACACAATCGAACTTTTTTCCACGGCCAAAACAAAGCTACACTAAAAATTTGGAAAAGACTTTAACTGATACCACAATCACTTGAGACAATTAAACATTATACGCAAAAAATTAAACATTATAGACAAAACCCGTTAGGTTAGTTCTCACATGTTCTCAATTTAATTTCTCAAAAACCGCAAAAAACTTATAGCTGAACCCCGAGCAGGCTATATAAATAGGGCTATAGAAAAATCTTCTTCTACATTTGAAAACATTAGCGCAGCGGCAGTTGATAAGTTGGTCAAAAATTTCATTGGGAGCCTTGGTCTATTGACGGTAAAAAAAGATAGGAACTGCAACATTATTCAAACTTAACCCAGCCGAGTTTGAAACAAACTTATCTAAGACCGCAGTTTTACGATAGGTCTATCGATTTTCAAAATTTGAATAATTTTCAAATAGTATGTTACTAATGTTCTGTTTCTTTGAAACAAAGGCTGTAAGCGGTCTGACAGTAATTTTTATTGATAAACCAAAAACCATTTATTGTTAAAATTTCATTCATTTAAGTCTGACATTCTTTCAATAACTTTTTGCTTACAATTAAAAAAACTTTGCCTCAATTTACCCAAGAAAATCTGCAAATGGTTTTATGTGAAGCGGCTAAATTTTGACCCAGGAAACCGTTCCAATTTTTTTTCAAATCGTTAATCAATTAGTTCTATTGTTCCAATGAATTATTTCTATATCATTTAATATCATTTTCAGTCTTTCCTAATAATCTTGATCGTCCAAAATAATACAAACCAAAGAGTCAAATCAAAGTTCTTATTTCATCAACGCAAGGTGCAAACCTGAAAACCGCAAAATTTTTGACGTCTGACCTCAATTTTTGGCAATTGAAAGAATTTCCTTCCCGTATTCACTCGAATAAAGGCTCTTCAAGCCAACATGGATGTCAACACGAACTGACTTGTTTTTGGGACCTTTTTTCCAAACTAATGTGAACACAGAACTATGAACCGTCTTATTAACTCTTACGAAGGCGCTGCCTTGAAAAAGTTTTCTAACGGACTCTCGCAATCTTCCCTCAATCTTTATTTTATGTTCCTCATTCCTCATTCTTTGATAAACCGTCTGTCGTACAAAATTTGATTTTTTTCGATCCCAAATCTCATTACTAAATCTCATTGCGTTGAATCTGGCAATGTTTTTTGAAAATCAGTCTGGTTCCACATAAAAAAAAATTAAAGAGCAGACAGGGTGTAATGTATGGCGCAAGCAGCTCCGAAAAAGATCGTTACCTATTTTTAAAGAGAAAAAGACTAAACACTCTACAGGCGGCCTCAACGCTGGTGTAAACTTCAATCTTTGCCTCTTTGCGCACACAATCGAACTTCTTCCCATGGCCGAAGCCTACACTAAAAAAGTGGAAAAAAATTTAACTGATAGCACAATTGCTTTAGAAAACTATAAAATTATATGAAGAGCAAACTGAACGCAATAAAATGCCCGACAGATGAGCTCTCACATGTTGTCGATATAATTTATAAAACAAACCGCTAAAAAACTTGTAGCTGAACCCCAAGCACGCAATATACTTGAAAAACACCCTTCTATGTTTGAAAACAAAGCGCAGCGGCAGATGATAAGCTGGTCATAAAGTTCACTGGGAGCCTTGGTCTATTGACAGTTAAAAAAAATAGGAACTGTGACGTTATTCGAACTTAACCCAGTGGAGTTTGAAACAAACTTATCTAAAAGCTCATCTGAACGAAAGACATATCAGTTTTCAAAATTTGATTAATCTTCAAAATTTATGTTACTATTGTTCCGTTTCTTTGAAACGAACGTTGTAAGCTCTCTGACAGTAGTGGTCTCCAGGTTAGGGTAAATTGTGTGCGGTCAGTAATTTTTATTGATAATCCAAAAAATGATTATTGCTATTACTGCGTTCAATTAGGTCTGATATTCTTTCAATAAATTTTTTCCTACAATTACACAATAGTTGCATTAATTTATCCAAAAAATTCTGCAAATAGTTTTATGTGAAGCAGTCAAATTCTAACCCGGGAGATTGTCTCAATTTTTTCAAAATTTTAATCAATTACCTCTACTGTTTCAATGAATTTTTCCAAAAAGTTGCCTGATAATCTTGATCGTCCAGAATAATACAAATCAAAGAGTCAAATAAAAAAACAGTTTTCATTGGCAGCCTTTTTTAATGTTTTATATATTTCTATATATATATAGTTCATTAGTTTCTAATATGCTTACCGATATTTTGTCTTTTAATCAGCCTCAAAGAAGCAAAAAAAGTCACAAAATCTCCAGTTGCTTTAAAAATCGTATAGGTTTTTGCCCTGTTGTTACTTAAAATTTTGTAATTCAATAACTCTTTAAAAAGTTGATCTCATTTCTCAATTTATGTTAACCCGTCTGTTGTACAAAATTTGACTACTTTCTCTCCCAATTCTCATTACTAAATCTCATTGCGGTGAATCTGGCAATGGTTTTTGAAAATCAGTCTGGTTCCAGATAAATAAAGTTTAAAGAGCAGAAAGAGTGTAATGTACGGCGCAAGCGGCTTCGAAAAAAGCGTTACCTATTTTTAAAGAGAAAAAGACAAACCTCCCATCAGGTGGCCTCAACGATGGTGTAAAGGTCAATCTTTGCTTCTTTGCACACACAATCGAATTTCTTCCCAAGGCCAAAGCAAAGCTACAGTAAAAATTTGGAAAAGAGCTTAACTGATAGCACAATCACTCGATACAAATAAAACTTTTATGAAAAAGAAATTGAACGCAACAAAATACCCGTTAGGTGAGTTCTCACATGTTCTCAATTGAATTTATCAAAAACCGCAAAAAACTTTTAGCTGAACCCTGAGACAGCAATATAAATGGAAAATTTTCTACATTTGAAAACATTAGCGCAGCTGCAGTTGATCAGCTGGTCATAAATTTCATTGGGAGCCTTGGTTCATTAGGACCCGCGAGATTATTCAAAGATAACCTAGCCGAGTTTGAAACAAACTTATCGAAGACCTCAGCTTTACAACAGGTATATTTATTTTCAATATTTGAATAGTCTTTGAATAGTATTTTTCTAATGTTCTGTTTCTTTAAAACGAAGGTTGTAAGCTGTCTGACAGTATTAATTTATGGTTTGATGTTTCGAAAAATTTCTCTCTCTCAGAAACTGTGTGCGATCAGTAATTTTTATTGAAAAACCAAAAAAATTATTTTTTGTAATAATTGCATTAAAATAAATCTGACATTCTTTCATTAACGTTTTGCAAACAATTAAATGAAATCTGTCTTATCTTTCCCAAGAAACTCTTCTTGAAGACAGAACTATGAACCGATTATTAACTCTTACGGAGGCACTGCATTGAAAAATTTTTCTAACGGATTCTCGCAATCTTCCCTTCAATCTTTATTTTATGTTCGTCATTCCTCATTCTTTGTTAAACCGTCTGTCGTACAAAATTTATTTTTTTCAATCCCAATTCTCATTACTAAATCTCATTGCGTTTAATGTGGCAATGTTCTTTGAAAATCAGTCTGGTTTCAGATAAAAAAAGTTTAATGAGCAGACAGAGTAATGTACGGCGCAAGCGGCTCCAAAAAAAGCGTTACCTATTTTTGAAGAGAAAAAGACAAAACTCACTTCAGGCGACCTCAACGCTGGTGTAAAGGTCAATCTTTGCTTCTTTGCACACTTAATCGAACTTCTTCCCAAGGCCAAAGCAAAGCTACAGTAAAAATTTGGAAAAGAGCTTAACTGATAGCACAATCACTTGAGACAAAAAAACTTATATGGACAAGAAATTGAACGCAACAAAATGCCCGTTAGGTGAGTTCTCACATGTTCTCAATTTAATTTATCAAAAACCGCAAAATCTTTTAGCTGAAACCCGAGCAAGAAATATAAATGAAAAATCTTCTTCTACATTTGAAAACATTAGCGCAGCGGCAGTTGATAAGCTGGTCATAAAGGTCATTGGTAGCCTCTGTTCATTAGAAACTGCGAGATTATTCAAAATTAACCCAGCGAGTTTGAAACAAACCTATCTAAGACATCAGCTTTACGACAGGTTTATCGATTTTCAATATTTGAATAGTCGATGCATAGTATGTTACTAATGTTCTGTTTCTTTGAAACGAAGGTCGTAAGCTGTTTGACAAAATTAATTTTAGGTTTGATTTTTCGAAACATTTCTCTGTCTCAGGAAGTGTGTGCGATCAGTAATTTTTATTGAAAAACCAATAAAAAATCATTTTTTGTAATAATTGCACTCAATTAAGTCTGAAATTCTCTTAATAACTTTTTGCATACAATTAAATGAAATCTGCCTGATCTTACCCTTATCTTACCGAAGAAACTCTTCTTGAACACAAAACTATGAACCGTCTTAATAACTCTTACGCGGGCGCTGCCTTGAAAAAGTTTTCAATTGGACTCTCGCAATCTTCCCCTCAATCTTTATTTTATTTTCCTCATTCCTCATTCTATGTAAACCCGTCTGTCGTCGAAAATTCGATTTTCCCGATCCCAATTCTCATTACAAAATCTCATTGCGTTGAATCTGGCAATATTTTCTGAAAATCAGTCTTGTTCCACATAAAAAAAAGCTTAACGAACAGACAGGGTGTAATGTATGGCGCAAGCAGCTTCGAAAAAGATCGTTACCTATTTTTAAAGAGAAAAAGACAAAACTCACTTCAGGCGGCCTCAACGCTGGTGTAAAGATCAGTCTTTGCTTCTTTGCACACACAATCGATTTTCTTCTCAAGGCCAAAACAAAGCTACAGTAAAAATTTGGAAAAGAGCTTAACTGATAGCACAATCACTTGAGACAAATAAAATTTTATGAACAAGAAATTGAACGAAGCAAAATGCCCGTAAGGTGAGTTTCACAAGTTCTCAATTTAATTTATCAAAAACCGCAAAAAACTTCTAGCTGAAACCCGAGCAAGCAATATAAATGAAAAATCTTCTACATTTAACGCAATTAGCGCAGCGGCAGTTGATAAGCTGGTCATAAATTTCATTGGGAGCCTTGGTTCATTAAGACCTGCGCGATTATTCAAAGTTAACCTAGCCGAGTTTGAAACAAAATTATCTAAGACCTCAGCATTACGACAGGTATATCGATTTTCAATATTTGAATAGTCTTTGAATAGTATGTTACTAAAGTTCTGTTTCTTTGAAACGAAGGTTGTAAGCTGTCTGACAGTATTAATTTCAGGTTTGATGTTTCGAAAAATTTCTCGCTCTCAGAAAGTGTGTGCGATCAGTAATTTTTATTGAAAAACCCAAAAAAAAACATTTTTTGTAATATTTGCACTAAATTAAATCTGACATTCTTTCATTAACTTTTTGAATACAATTAAATGAAATCTGCCTTATCTTTCCCAAGAAACTCTTCTTGAAGACAGAACTATGAACCATCTTATTAACTCTTACAAAGGCGCTGCCTTGAAAAATCTTTCTAACGGATTCTCGAAATCTTCCCTTCAATCTTTATTTTATGTTCCTCATTCCTCATTCTTTGTTAAATCGTCTGTCGTACAAAATTTATTTTTTTCTATCCCAATTCTCATTACTAAATCTCATTGCGTTTAATGTGGCAATATTTTCTGAGAATCAGTCTTGTTCCACATAAAAAAAAGCTTAACGAACAGACAGGGTGTAATGTATGGCGCAAGCAGCTTCGAAAGAGATCGTTACCTATTTTTAAAGAATAAAAGACAAAACTCACTTCAGGCGACCTCAACGCTGGTGTAAAGATCAATCTTTGCTTCTTTGCACACACAATCGAACTTCTTACCAAGGCCAAAACAAAGCTACAGTAAAAATTTGGAAAAGAGCTTAACTGATAGCACAATCACTCGTGACAAATAAAATTTTTATGAAAAGAAATTGAACGCAACAAAATGCCCGTTAGGTGAGTTCTCACGTGTTCTTAAATTAATTTATCAAAAACCGCAAAAAAACTTTTAATTGAACCCCGAGCAAGAAAAATAAATGAAAAATCTTCTTCTATATTTGAAAACATTAGCGCAGCGGCAGTTTATAAGCTGGTCATAAAGGTCATTGGTAGCCTCTGTTCATTAGAAACTGCGAGATTATTCAAAATTAACCCAGCAGAGTTTGAAACAAACCTGTCTAAGACCTCAGCTTTACGACAGCTTTATCGATTTTCAATATTTGAATAGTCTTTGCATAGTATGTTACTAATGTTCTATTTCTTTGAAACGAAGGTCGTAAGCTGTTTGACAGTATTAATTTTAGGTTTGATGTTTCGAAAAATTTTCCGCTCTCAGAAAGTGTGTGCGATCAGTAATTTTTATTGAAAAATCAATAAAAAATCATTTTCTGTAATAATTGCATTCAATTATATCTGACATTCTCTTTATAACTTTTTGCATACAATTAAATGAAATCTGCCTGATCTTACCCTTATCTTACCGAAGAAACTTTTCTTGAACACAAAACTATGAACCGTCTTAATAACACTTACGCTGGCGCTGCCTTGAAAAAGTTTTCAATTGGACCCTTGCAATCTTCCCCTCATTCTTTATTTTATTTTCCTCATTCCTCATTCTATGTTAACCCGTCTGTCGTACAAAATTCGATTTTTCCGATCCCAATTCTCATTACAAAATCTCATTGCGTTGAATCTGGCAATATTTTCTAAAAATCAGTCTTGTTCCACACAAAAAAAGCTTAACGAACAGACAGGGTGTAATGTATGGCGCAAGCAGCTTCGAAAAAGATCGCTACCTATTTTTAAAGAGAAAAAGACAAAACTCACTTCAGGCGGCCTCAACGCTGGTGTAAAGGTCAATCTTTGCTTCTTTGCACACACAATCGATATTCTTTTCAAGGTCAAAACAAAGCTACTGTAAAAATTTGGAAAAGAGCCTAACTGATAGCACAATCACTTGAGACAAATAAAACTTTTATGTACAAGAAATTGAACGAAGCAAAATGCCCGTAAGGTGAGTTCCACATGTTCTCAATTTAATTTATCAAAAACCACAAAAAACTTTTAGCTGAAACCCGGGCAAGCAATGTAAATGAAAAATCTTCTTCTACATTTGAAAACATTAGCGCAGCGGCAGTTGATAAGCTGGTCATAAATTTCATTGCGAGCCTTGGTTCATTAGGAACTGGGGATTATTCAAATTTAACCTAGCCGAGTTTGAAACAAACTTAACTAAGACCTCAGCTTTACGACAGGTATATCGATTTTCATTATTTGAATAGTCTTTGAATAGTATGTTAATAATGTTCTGTTTCTTTGAAACGAAGGTCGTAAGCTGTCTGACAATATTAATTTCAGGTTTGATGTTTCGACAAATTTCTCGCTCTCAGAAAGTGTGTGCGATCAGTAATTCTTATTGGAAAACCAAAAAAAAATCATTCTTTGAAATAATTGCATTCAATTGAGTCTGACATTCTTTCAATAACATTTTGCATACAATTAAATGAAATCTACCTTATCTTACCCAAGAAACTCTTCTTGAACACAGAACTATGAACCGTTTTATTAACTTTTACGAAGGCGCTGCCTTGAGAAAGTTTTCTAACGGATTCTTGCATTCTTCCCCTCAATTTTTATTTGAATATTCCTCATTCCTCATTCTTTGTTAAACCGTCTGTCGTACAAAATTTAAATTTTTCAATCCCAATTCTCATTACTAAATCTCATTGCGTTGAATGTGGCAATGTTTTTTGAAAATCAGTCTGGTTCCAGATAAATAAAGTTTAAAGAGCAGATAGAGTGTAATTTACGGCGCAAGCGGCTTCGAAAAAAGCGTTACCTATATTTAGAGAGACAAAGGCTATACTCTCTTCAGTCGGCTTCAACACTGGTGTAAAGGCAATCTTTACTTCTTTGCGCAAAGAGTTTAACGGATATCACAATCACTTGAGACAATTGAAAACCTATATTAACAGTAAAATGAAATCAATAAAATGCCCGTCAGGTGAGCTCTCACATGTTCCCGATTTAATTTATCAAAAACCGCAAAAAAACACTCCGAGCACTCAATATATTTGAAAACCCCCTTCTATATTTGAAAACATTAACGCAGTGGCAGTTGATAAGCTGGTCATAAAGTTTATTGGGAGCCTTGGTTCATTGACGGTTAAAAAACATAGGAACTGCGACATTATTCAAACTTAACCCAGCTCAGTTTGAAGCAAACTTATCTAAAAGCTCAGCTGAACGAAAGGCATATCAGTTCTCAATACGTGAATAATCTTCAAATAGTATGTTACTAATGTTCTGTTTCTTTGAAACGAAAGTTGTAAGCTCTCTGACAGTAGTATTTTCAGGTTTAAGGTTTTGAAAAATTTTTCGCTTTAGAAAATTGTGTGCGATCAGTAATTTTTAATGATAAATAAAAAACAATTATTGCAAAAAATGACATTTTCAATATTTGAATAGTCTTTGAATAGTATTTTTCTTATGTTCTGTTTCTTTGAAACGAAGGTTGTAAGCTGTCTGACAGTATTAATTTCTGGTTTGATGTTTCGAAAAATTTCTCGCTCTCAGAAAGTGTGTGCGATCAGTAATTTTTATTGAAAAACCAAAAAAATCATTTTTTGTAATAATTGCATTAAATTAAATCTGACATTCTTTCAATAACGTTTCGCCTACAATTAAACAAAATTTGCCTTAATTTACCCAAGAAACTCTGCAAACAGTTTTATGCAAAGCAGTCAAATTTTAATCCAGTAGAGCTTTTCAATTTCTTCAAAACAATAAACAATTACCTGTACTGTTCCAAGGAATTATTCCAATTCTAATTGAATATCCCAAAAAACTTGCCTAATAATCTTAATCGTCCAAAATAAAACAAATAAAAGAGTCAAATCAAAGTTCTTATTTTATCATCGCAAGATACACGAAAATTGGAAACATTTGGAGTCTGACCTCAATGTTTGGCATTTGAAAGAATGTCCCTCCAGTATTCAGTCAATTAAGGGCTGCTTCAAGCTAACATGGATGTCAACACGGTCTGTGGGACTTGTTTCGGGATCTCTCATCCAAACTACTGTGAATACAGAACTATGAAGCATCTTATCAACTCTTACGAAGGCGCTGCCGGATTCTAGCAATCTTCCACTCAAAAGCATAAAACGGCATTGTTTTTTGCAGGTTTTAGCGAAAACCGCTGTTCCTCCGAAAAAGACATTTATCATTGGCAGCCTTTGTTTTATTTAATATGCATATATATGTATATATATATATATATATATATATATATATATGTATATATATATTTATATATATATATATATATATATATATATATACACTTATACACTTGTATATACATATCAACGTTAGTTCCATTAGTTTTTATAATGCTTAGGGATATTTTGTCTATTAATCAGCCTCACATAGGCAAAAAAGCCGTAAAATCTTTAGTTGCTTTTAAAGTTGTATAAATTTTGCCCTGTTGTTACTTAAAATTTTGTAATTCAAATAGTTTCTGTAAAGATGCTGATCTGATTTCTCATTTTATGTTAAACCGTCTGTCATACGAAGTTTGATTTTTTTTCTATCTCGCCGCTCATTTCTAAATCTCTTTGCGTTCAATTTGGCAATTTTTTTGGAAAATTAGTCTCGTTTCACAAAAATTGTTTAATAGCAGACAGTGTGTAATGCATGACGCAAGCAGCTTCGAAAAAGAACGTGACCAATTTTCAAAGAGAACAAAACTTAAATCTCTTCAGGCGGCCCCAGCACTGTTGTAAAAGTCAACCCGGCCCACTTCTTCCCAAAACCAATGCCTACAGTAAAACATTCGAAAAATGTTTAACGGAAAGCACAGTCATTTGAGACAATTGGAAAAGTGTATGGAAACCGGGAAAAATGAACGTTATAAAATGCCCTCTCACGTGTTCTCGGCGCAATCTACCAAAAAGCGCACACAACAGTTAGCTGAACTCCGATCATGCAATATAAGTCAATATAACGACTCTTAATTTGAAAACGTAAGCGCAGCCGCAGTTAATTAGGCAGTCAAAAAATCATTGGAAGCCATAGTCCAACAGCGCTAAGGAACGCATAGGAACTGCGACATACTTCAAACTTAACCCAGTAAATTTCGAGACAAACTTATCGTGAACAAAAGGAAGGTCAGCAATCAATAATTGAATAACTTTCGAAGAGCGTGTTACTCATGGCCTGTCTCGTTGAAACGAAAGTCATAACAGTCTGCGATCTTTCAAAACTACTCTCTGATATTAGTAATTTCGGTTTTGTGCTTCGGGAATTTTCTCGCTATAAATTAGGGTTTGCGATCAGTAACGTTTAACAAAAAACGAAAAAAAATCAAGTACTGCCATAACTGCAGTTATTAATTAGTTAAATTTGGCCTTCTTTCAAAAACTTTTTGCCTATATGTTTAAAACACTTTGTCTTGATATACCCAAGAAGTCCAACCAATGGTTTCATGTGAAGCATTCAAATTTTGAATTAAAAATGTTGAAGATAAATTTTTTTCAACACCAAAGTACGTCAAATTACATACCATCCGTTAGAGTAATTTCTAAATCGGCCACTTTTTTGCTCGTGCCAAGTTTCTAACCTGGGAGAGCGCTTCAAATTTCTCAAATAGTTGAGCAGTCAATTGTACTGTTCCAATGAATAATTGAAATTCCAAAATTTATTCCCAATAAACGTGGCATGAACATGTTGACTGTTCAAAATAAAACAAACAGTCAATTTAAAATCCTTATTTTGATCACAACCAGATGCAGAGATGACAACCGGAGATAATTGGCGTCGAAGCTCATTTTCATAGAGTTTGTTAATTGAACGAAAGTCTATCCATAGTCAGTCAGCTTAAGGGCAGCTTCAAGTCAACATGGATGTCGGCAGAGTCTGAGGGACTGGTTTTTGGAACCTCTCTACCAAAGTACTTGGAACCCTGAACTGTTATGCATTGCATTTTGTCTGACGGAGTTGCTGGTGTTGCAGAAGCCTTCCAACGAGTTTTCCCAATCTTACCTTGGAAAATATAAAGTATCATCCTTTTTGCTGGTTTTAACGAACATAGCTACTCCTCCACTAAAAGCACTTATGATTGGCAGTCTTTGTTAGAATTAATTTATATCAAGATTATCACTTCAAATTTTGTTGTGCCCAGTATTATTTTGTCTTGTAATCAACGTAACCAAAGCAAAATCAAAACAACCTTAATTGCTTCAAGGAAACTTGTATAATTTTTTGCCGTGTTGTTGCAATTAGTTTTCAGCAAACTTTTCATTGCAAAACATTCTACAAAATTGGTAATATCTTTTCTCATATTACTAATAGTCCCTGCATTCAGTTCTCCAACGTCATCAGAAGGTCAGTTTGCTTCTGCATATGACGAGTTTAAAGATCAGACAGGTTGTACTGCATGGTGGAAGCAGCTTTGCAATTGAGGTGAGTGAAGCAACTCTTCTGGGCTCCAGGAACGCAGCAGCCATCTCAGGATAGCGCAAAACCGCCCTCACGGTTTCCCCTGGACACGTCGTCAACTTTGCAACAATACAATGACTTTCGAAGAGAAAAAATCAAACCTGCTTTAAGCGGTTTCAACACTGGTGTAAAGGTCAATCAGGCAAAGATTTTCCAAAACCAAAACCCTGCAAAACAAACTTGGAAAAGCAATTCTAGCGGAAAGCGTGATCACATGAAACCAGACAAAGTATTTGTGGAAACCGGAAAAATCAAACGCATTAATCAGTGTATCATTAGAGCTCTCACAAGTACTTGATATGCTCCATGAAACAACAAACAAATATTTATTTGAGCTTCAGGCATGCAGTTTAATAAAATACAACCCTTCTTAATGGAAAACATCAGAGCAACGAAAAGGATGCCATAAAAGAGCATGAAAAGGAGGCCATAAAAGAGCATGAAAAGGAGGCCATAAAAGAGCATGAAAAGAAGGCCATAAAATCCATGAAAGCTATATTATTTGTCAGGTTCCGATGCAAAAAAAAACGACACAGACTTCGACATGCTTCAAACAGTACCCAGCCAAAGTTCCCACAATTTTATCTAAAAGTGCAAAAAATTAGTATAGTAGCAAATCTTGATGAGCGTTCAGCAGCATACAATACTTGCGTTCGGCCTATTGGGGTTGGAGAATTTTAGCGCTGCATCAAATAGCGAAATGAAATTATTTGGATTTTCTGGACTCAGTAGTCAGTTTGACCAGGGTTTGGAATTCTATAAGCCTTTTAGAGGTACGGCTCTGAAGCCATGACAAAAAAGGTACTCTCAATAATTGTCTAATTAATTCAAGTTCTTCAGCCCACACTAGTTACTAAAAAGTCAACAAAAATCTGTCGTGTTTTACGCTGTGTCTCAAAACTCATACACAGCCCCAGTCAACCAAATTATTGCAAACTTAAACCTACGGCCCCAAGAAGTTGGCCGTATTTTGTGAATCCCTCTTAACGACGACATCCAAAAAATTTACAAATTTGCTGTGCAAAATTTGCAAAAAACTGAAGAAAACTGCTGCAGGACGCCTAATCAAATTTAAGCAAGATGTGTACAGCTAAGAATTGTGTTTCTCGGTCAGACAGCATCTAACGCTCAGATTTTTTTTCAGATAAAGAAAAATTTCTTATATACCTGCTGCCATTGATCTTCAATTCGCGTTTAATCAATTTCGCACATTTGTTGTACTCCCTACTGGCCCAGGAGCTTGAACAACAGTCAATAGGACAAGGATTATGACAAGTCAGATTATTAGTGTCTCCTTGCCATTTAGCCTCTGGGGAATGAAAAACTCAGGAATGTTTAAATCGTGCAGTACAAATTCATCCAAGACGAACAAAATGCACAATTTAAAAGGATAAAAGTTCGCTGCAAAGAGATACAAGAACGGAATCTGAAGACAAACGTCACATCGTCGGATTGCCATCAGAAGAAGAGGCCTCAAAATAAATCACTTGCATGCAACTGAAACGCTACCAATTTGCTTAACATTCCGTGACGCTTTTTGCCTTCTGTACAATCTTGAAGCATGAAATACATCTATCGACTGCTTTTGATCACTAACCCATATTTTTCACTGCGCAAGGGGTTGAGGAATGATATCAACATTAGGTGCAACCAATTTATAGATAGATTGGCGTATATAATTCAGGACAATGCAAGAACGTTGAATTTGAGCCATCACTTCAGTTGCCAGAAGGCGGAGAACTTTGCAAAAAATATACTAGCACTGATAACAGGGCTCCACTTGATATCAAAACTGAATTTTGGGGTCTAGACTAATCAAAACTTTCTTGGTTGTATAGTTTTTTAATCCAATGGTGAAGTCGCGTCAAAGCTTCAGGAAATCCTACAATTATCAGGAGGCAATTTAAAATTTAATTATCCGAAATTTACTTTTTCCATACACTGAAATAAAATAGTTTTATTCTGCTTGTGTTTCCCACATGGGAGGCATAACTAACGACGTCTACAACACGCACTATAAGCAAATGCCGCCAACTTTTCAGATCAAAAGACAACGCTAGTAGTAGGTAGTATTATTGGGGAGGAGGATAAAATTCTTAGTACTGCGTTCGGAAACTTTTTAGTTTTAGGTGTTTTGATGAGAACTGTCTCCCTATTGCAAAACCAGGAACACAAAGTCCAAATGTCCCTCATTGCGTATCAGAGAAGAAACCTTCTTTCACCGTAAAAATAGTACTCGAATTATCCTTGGCAATAGCACGCTTAGAATTTTTCCGGTCTCCCCATCAAACTTTCCATGCACTTTCTGTCTTAAATGGTCACAACGTTTTGTTATTTGGTTATGTTTTGACTTTCTTAATTTCCACTCTCTATTATATCACATTTCCTTCATAATTTAGTAGTTGTGTTCTGGTCAGTTTGACCATCTGCTCTTCTTATTTGTTTACTCACTAAAGTTGACGCACTTTTTGTTAATTTCACATGAACTTATTAACAAAATTGAATGTTCAGTTTGCATGTTTGAAAGCTGACTGGAAAATCTACGAAGAAAATTTTCCTGGTTAAAAGAAAATTTTTTTAAGTCTTCTATGAAGTTCGTTACAGCGCTCATTTGGAAATCGCGTTAAAGACAATCATTTATGTCAGTAATAGCGTATATTGCTTTGGATATAGTAGATGCTATTAATAAAAGTAGCCGATTAAAATGAATAGTTTTTATATTTGATGGAGTGTGTTTTTCATTGGTTGTACATTATCTCATCATTATCTTTCAAAAGCAGCATTTTTATTTTTTCAATCAATTTGTTGTCCCACTCGCTCGTGGTTTGAGTCAAACGTCTCATTCAAGTCTTTTGAGTCCTTAGGATCCTTGCACTGGTCGATTTTTTGTTTTTCATATGTCAACCTGACGAACAATCAAACTGCTTTTTAAGGCGGTGAAGTAGAAACCACAAATAAACATTCGGGTGAAATCCAATTTTGTGGCACCTATTGGTTGCAACTATTTTTGAGGTGTTTCTAAAATTTTCTTCACCCGTACGTTAACAGCGACTGCATTTTTTGATCACCCAACAAGTGTTGATTGCAAGGAAAATTTTGAGTGCAAAATAACCTACATGTTTGAAAGCTTAGTTTATAATTTTTTAAAACACATGCGCTCGCTGCAACGTGTCATAAATTCAAATCTCTACAGAATACAAAGCAATTCAACACTCAACCTGAATTGCTTTCAATCGAATGAACACTTTGTATTTTACTGTTACTTTTTTAATATTGTTGAAGTGTTCATTTTTCTCCATTTGATGTCGACTACTCTCATGGTTGCAGAAATAATTTTTGCTAGATTTGCGAAGCTCAATTTCTATTTGTTTGTTCGCTCAAAGTTGTTGTCAATTTGTAAAATTGGTGTTCTAATAAATTCCTGATCCACATCTAAACTGATTTGAGCAGGTCGTGAGTGAAATGCGTCTTGGCGTATTTAGGTAATTCCTTCCTATCTTCAAAAAACAGAAGGTTTTGCCTTGCCGTCAATACACTTTGTGCTCCCACAGTTTTGAGCTTAATAAATTATTTTTTGATTTTAAAGAGTTGAAAACTCGATTAATTTTATATAAAAACTTTTCTCTAATTCATTATCAATGTAATTATATTATTGGCGGAAACCCGGATCAGATGGCCTAAATTATATTAATACATCTTCTTGAACAATTAACCCATTTGATATTTCAAATGCCGAATTGGAGATAAATTGATTCCCTTCTGCAACTTTCTCTTCCATTTCAGTCTGACCTTTTTTCTCATCCAGTGCTAATTTTTGATATAATGGATGATCCAAAAATGTTTTCCGACCTTAGAGTAAATGGTGTGTTGGTCAGTCAGTGCTCTTTTGTTCGTCCAAAATTGTGAAAAAAATAATGATCATTTGAAAATATTTGTAGTTTGCTGTTCTAATAAACTGGCGCAGATCAAAAACCCATTATTGAAATGACAGCTATTTTCAAAATTATTTCACCAAACCCAACAAAAAATTTTTGCATTAATTAATGCTGGTTTTTAGGATCACTTCCAAACAAAAAGACATTCCTGCTTTCAGTTATATGAAAATATTGACATAGATTTTCCATTTGGTCTACGATTTGGTCTACATTTTGTCTATGATTGCTGTCAGGTCCTCATTGCGGTATCTGAACAGACTTGAGCAATATTGCTCAACTGCAACGAAGAAGTACCCACTCGGTGTGTGCTTTCCTATTTACCTTGAATGATTTTTGTTGGTCATTTGATACGCTAATAATTTCTTCCAAAATAGACTCAAGATCAAAGTACACTCCATATGGAATCAATACTGGATGAAGATCACTCGGTGAAAAATTTTTGTTTCTGTTTTCTAAAGGCTTGTTCTTCCCTCGATGGCCTTTTAAAAACGCAGCGTCGTTATCGAACCACAGGTTTTGATGTTTTGCTACAATTTTTTGCTACCACCAGGAGGAAAATAGTTTTTGCATTAGCGGAACAGTGATTGATTTTAATGCTTTATAATTTTTCAATTTTTTTCTGTATTTTTACTAGGCAGCAACTTTTTTTTAAGATATCGAACACACTCACGTTTACTTCTTCAAATGTCTCAAAGGAATCAATTTAGTCGATGGCCATTGCTGTTTCAAACTTGACTTGAGGTTACTCTGCGAACAAATTGGTAATGTTGTAAAGAACTCGGCTTATAATTGGGTACACAGAGGATGATTCTGGCGTGGGGCCGTACTTCATTGGGAATATTGTTTTGCAGTAGTTGAGAAAACAGTTCTGTTCCTAACTTTCGTTTGTAATTAATTTAAAACATCTGAGACATATTTATAGTTTTTCTCCAAGCAATAAGGTAGTGCAGCTATTTCAAACAATTTAATTTATGAAATTCGTCTATTCATAGTACCAGGAAGGATTGTGTATAAAGGAACAGAATGATGCAGGGCAAAGTTACATTTCTGCAAAAAGAAAAACTCAGTTAAGGTTTTTAGCCGCTGAAATCTAAAAACACTATTTATTTTGAATTTCACACAGATTGGTGCAAGTATAGTTTTTTTCAAAAAATTTTTCGAAAGGAAAAAATTTTATACCGTCAAAAGGCTTTAAATACTTGTGTACATTGAACTTTTTGGTGAATTTAATATTATGTTCTTAATTTGTTTCTAAGTTCGATCTTCAAAATATGAAAAAGTTTTGACTTTCTCAACAATCTTAAAACAAAAATATGGCAAACAATACTGCTGATGAAGATTCATACATAAATTTTTTTTTTGAAAAGTTTACTGAAAATGCTTTACTCGACAACAAGTATAATTGTTTACCCATTCCTTCATCCCAGACAAAATTCAGTGTAACACAAACATAAATCCTCGCAAAATTTTCTGCTTGGATATTCCATAACTAATTTTTAGTCGAACAAATTCCAAATTCCATTTGTTGAGGTATTCTGTGGCTTTGTGGACAATCAGACAATAACGAAAACTTATAAGAAAGGTAATTTGTTTTTTAACAGTGTCCATCGAATCCAACCAATTTCTATACGTTTAGCTAATTTTCACATCTGAACACCTGGTTTCTGCATTTTGTCAACGCTATTCAGTAATTTAATCAAGCAACACCTTGAGCAGTTATCAGAGAAAATGCAAATCTATTGTCAAGAATACAAATGTAAATCTTGTTTCAATCTGTACCGTTTTTGATTAAATAATAGCTATGCCTTTTTCGACACTCTTTATAAATTTGTTGAGTTGGAGTTTCTCCTTCTTTAGATGTTGACTACTCTGTTTGTTGCAGAAATGTTTTTTAACTAGGTTTTAAATCCTCACTTTTTTCTCTGCTCACTGTTTTTGCTAGTTTTGGATAGTTATATTTTTCATCGAATAGTACTAAAGGCCCTTATAATTTACTTTGGATGTAACTATACTAGTGACAGAAACACGAATGAGGTTGCGTGAAAGACGCTAGTTCTTTTTGTTGCATAATTAATCCATCTGATTTTTCAAATGCCAAAATCGAGATAATTTTGTCCATTTCTGCAAATTCTAAGGTTTCAATCACATGCAATACCTCATCCAGTGCTAGTACTTGAAACAATACTTTCTCCCAAAAGGCATTTGGACCATAGGCTCGAACGTGTGTTGGGCAGTCAGTGCTGTTTTTATCGCATCATTTTTGTTATGTTGATGAATAATTTAACATGTGTTATTTTGTGTTCCAATAATCCTTGATTTCCACTAAAATTGATCTGAATAAGTCGTGTTTGAATTGCGCCTTGTCATTGATTTGGATCTAATAGATGCTCTCATGGAAATGAAGAAAAGTGATAATTTCAAAACCCTCATTGAATTCTTTTAAGGGCCGTTTTTTCGTTTTTCTTCATATGTCAGCTAAAGAGTGTCCAAATAAAATGACGAACAATCAAACGTCTTTTTTCTACGGTATTGTAGAGGAAATCAATGATTAATCTTCTGTTAAGTCTAATTCTTTTGCACCAATTTTGCATGCTTATTTTCCAAAAATTCTGTACATTCTTCATTTTAACTGTGACTAGGTCATTTTTGAAAAAATTTGGTGTTGTTGAGTCAAAATTTTTTTGCTCGCTCAAAACTCCTTGTTAGTGCGAACTAGTAAAGTAGACTGATGATTATTATTTTCAGAAACCTTGCCCTAAGCTCAGTTTAATTAAATTTGAAAGCAGCACGCGGGATCTTATCCGTGTTGAAATCAATGTAAGGCAGGAAACGTCTGCTCTGCGTAAATGTGAGACAATTAAAAAATTTTTTTAAATTTTTTTTGTATTTCAGGCTTAATGAACCATGAAAAATCAAGTAAATTAATGGAACATATATCGCTACCTTTTGTAATTTTTTTGCGATATTGACAATTTCTTCAAAGGGAGGTTGCCCTCAAGCTTGATTTCATTCAAAGATACAAACTGGTGCTCACTCAATCAAATAAATTTTGATATTTTTGTTGGGGCAACATTTTTTTTGTTTATCAATTAAACCATCAGGATGATCAAATTGGATTGCTATCGGTTTTTCTCGAGAACTGTTTCCAAGATTGATGTGAGGGATTCTGGAGATAATGTGGATCTTTTCAAAACACCTCCGTTAAAATTGTTGGCGTTTATCACGACGCCTAAAAAGTTTGATGTGCATGTTGGAGGTTTTTGGAGGAATTTCATTATAGACTTCACAAAAATATTTTTCAAACACCGCAAAAATTTGTTTATATTAAGCATTTTTTTTATTACGACCGCCTTCCATCAAATTTTTTTACAAAGTTTTTGTTAGTAAGTAGTGTGAGGTGAGATTTGCAAAGAGATGATTGAAGTGTTTAGAGGCGGAAAATTTGATTCTTGATTCTTTCAGTCTGTCAAAATTAAGATTTTACACAATATTCTAATATAATTGTCTGACAACGAATTGACGGAGTTTTCGGCCAAAAAATTGTAAAGCAAAAAGAGTAAAAACCATAGATTGCCATAATATTGAAGGAATTTGTATATAAGCTCTCGAATGTCTTTTATGAACATCTTTAGGGAGAAGCTGTGGTCTGTCTCATCTGTGTTTGCCAATCTGGTAATGTACCATGCCAGTCTGGCAAGAATTGTGTACTGCATTGCATAGGGGAGGAAATTGTAATGCTTCAAGTTAGGAGAAGTAAGTTCTCAGTTTTCCAGTTGGTATTACAAATATAATGAGCTGAGCCAAATATATAACCATTGAAAAGACCCTGATCTATTATATAAACACAACTGTTGTTAAAATATTATTGATCAACTGAACAAAAAAAATTATTGGTTGTTTTCAGATGTTGTTAATATCGCCGTTGATTAGTAGATGTCTGTTTATAGCCAGTTCTGACGGCTGCGCTAGATAACTCAAAACAAGAGTAGTATTTGTGAAAAATTTAGCCTTGAATAAACTATCACAGCAAAGCGTTTTCGTATCAGTGTTCGCAAGAAATGTAATTTGAATGTTTCTGTCCTAAAACGGCGGCTTGAATAGTATCAACTTTTCTGTCCATTAATTTTCGTACGCTCCATGAATTAATCGGTTTGATTTGCATCAGTGCAATTATTGGCAGCTTTGCCGCATTTAGGTCAGCAAGCACCTCATTTTTCCAATGAATTTTGATATTGAAGACATTCGCACCGCAGAATAGTACTTTTGATTGAATAGTACTAAACGCTTTTGTAATTCACCGTGGATGTAATTATATTGTTGACAGAAACCCCAAATGACTTTGCGTGAACGATGTTAGTTCATTTGTTGCATAATTATTACATCCGATAATTCAAATGCCGAAACCGGGATAAATTTGTGTCCTCCGCAATCTCTTCTCCGATTTCAATCATACACAATTTCTTCTTCATTGCTAGTACTCAATACAATGCGTTGTCCCAAAAATGCTTTTGTACCAGAGGTTAAAGCGAATGCTGGGCAGTCAGTGCTGTTTTGTTCGTATGAATTGTGTTAAGTTGGTGAATAATTTAATCTATGTTGAAAAATTTGTGTTCCTATAAGCCCTTATTCCCATTAAAGATGATCTGAACAAGTCTTGAGTGAATAGCATCTTTTCATATTTGGTCATTTTTGCTCTAAAAAGTTCGATGTGCAGGTTGGAGGTTTTTGGGGGAGTTTCATTATAGATTTCACAAAAATTTTGGCAAACACCGCAAAAAATTGTTTTTATTAAGCATTTTTTATTAAGTCCGCCTTCCATCAATTTTTTTTACAAAGTTTTTGTTAGTAAGTGGTGTGAGGTGAGATTTGCAAAGAGTTGATTTAAATGTTTAGAGGCGGAAAATTTGATTCTTGACTCTTTCAATCAACCAAATCGAAGATTTTATACAATATGCTAATATAATTGTCTGGCAACGAATTGACGGACTGTTCGATCCAAAAAACTGTAAAGCAAAAAGAGTAAAAACCGCAGATTGCCATATTATTGAAGGAATTTGTATATAAGGTCTCGGATGTCTTCTATGAACATCTTTAGGGAGAAGCTGTGGTCTGTCTTATCTGTGTTTGCCAATCTGGTAATGTACCATGCCATTCTGTTAAAAATTGTGTACTGCATTGCATGGGGGAGGAAATTGTAATGCTTCAATTTAGGAGAAGTAAGTTTTCAGTTTTCCAGTTGTTATTACAAAGATAACTCAAAGCAAAAGTAGTATTTTTGAAAAATTTAGCCTTGAATAAACTATCCCAGCAAAGCGTTTGCATATCGATGTTCGCAAGAAATGTAATGTGAATGTTTCTGTCCAAAAACGGTGGCTTGAATAGTATCAACTTTCTGTCCATTAATTTTTGTACGCTCCATGAATTGATCGGTTTGATTTGCATCAGTGCAATGTTTGGCAGCTTGGCCGCATTCAGGTCAGCAAGCGCCTCATTTTTTGCAGAATAGTACTTTTGATTGAATAGTACTAAACGCGTTTGTAATTCACTGTGGATGTAATTATATTGTTGACAGAAACCCCAAATGACTTTGCGTGAACGATGTTAGTTCATTTGTTGCATAATTATTACATCCGATAATTCAAATGCCGAAACCGGGATAATTTTGTGTCCTCCGCAATCTCTTCTCCGATTTCAATCATACACAATTTCTTCTTCATTGCTAGTACTCAATACAATGCGTTGTCCCAAAAATGCTTTTGTACCAGAGGTTAAAGCGAATGCTGGGCAGTCAGTGCTGTTTTGTTCGTATGAATTGTGTTAAGTTGGTGAATAATTTAATCTATGTTGAAAAATTTGTGTTCTTATAAGCCATTATTCCCATTAAAAATAATCTGAACAAGTCTTGAGTGAATAGCGTCTCTTCATATTTGGTCATTCTTGCCCATCTGTAAACAAAACAACATATTTTGACATACCGTTTTTACATTTTTTCGTCCTACAGTTTTGAGTTTCTTAGATTAATTCTCATTTTCAGATAGTGTTGAACAATTTCAATTGTTTTTTTCTAATACTCTGTGGAAATAGTGCATTGATTTGAATACATTAGATGCTAACTTAAAGAAGAATACGCGTGTTAATTAACGGCCGTTTTTTGTAAAACACATAATTCATTTGGCAGAACAGAAGCCTTCCATTCATCCGTTCAACTCATATCTAAACTTCAAAAATACCAATTTGTTTGTCATTAAACCAAAGGATGTCTCGCCCATAGATTGAGGAGTTAATTTTTCGACTCCTTTAGATGTTTGTACGGTATGATTATTCGTATTTCATATGTCAGCCATAGAGTGTCCAAATTTATTAATGACAATCTAGATGTTTTTTCTTTGTGGTAATTTTAAAGAAATCCTTGATTACTGATTCGATGAAATAAATTTTTATTGCACCAACTATTGTAGAATTCCTCCCAAAACATTTGAATGGTTTTAAGGGCCAATTTTTCGTATTTGAAATTTCAGCTAAAAAGTGTCCAAATAAAACAACGAACAATCAAAAGGTTATTTCTACAGTACTGTAGGGGGAATCAATGATTAATGCTTGGGTGAAGTCTTTTGTTTTTAGGTGAAGTTTTTTTTTGTTTTTTGCACCAACTACTGTATGCTTGTTCCCCAAAAATTTGCACAATCCGCATTTTAACTGCGAATAGGCCGTTCTTGAAAAATTTTGTTATTTTGAGTTAAAAGTTTTTCTTTGCTTGCTCAAAACTCGTGGTCTCTTCGAACTAGTGAAGTTGGCCAATGATAACTATTTTCACAATTTTTGCAATAAGCTCAGCTTAATCAAATTTTTCAGCAGAACGCTGGCTCACAATGGAGTTGAGGTCAATGTAAGGCAACAAACTTTTGCTATGCGTAAATATGAGACAACAAAGAACTTTTTTGAGATTCAGGCTTATTGGAACATGATAATTCAGAGCAAATTAAAGAAGTGTATAACGCTCCCTGCGATAATATCTTTGCTGTATTGAATTGTTTTTTCTTCACACGGAGGTCACTCTCAAGCTTGGTTTCATTGAAAAGCTCAATCTGGTGCTCACTCCAACAAACCAAATGTGATTGATTTTTTTTGTTGGAGCAACAAAAATTTTTTTCATTATCAAGTAAATCATCAGGACAATCACATTGAAATTTTATCTGTTTTTTGAAAAATTGTTTCCAACATTGATGTAGGGGATTGTGGAGATAATCTGGATTTTTTCATAACACGTCCGTAAAAGTTTTTGTCGTCTATCATAACGCCTAAAAACGTTGGTTGTGCAGGTTGATGGTTTTTGGAGGACTTTCATTGTAGAATTCACAAAAAAATTTTGCAAACAAGGTAAAGAAAATTTTTTTTAGCTTATCTTAAGCAACAACGCCTTGCAGCAACTTTCCA
>NW_027451212.1:0-19142 GCF_964194025.1 Convolutriloba macropyga | reverse complement strand
TAACAAATCCTCCGATTACAGCCCCACTCTTACATCATTTTGGGTGGAAACATTCGACCCGGGGAACCTCAACTAAGTGATCAAGTGTAGTATTGATTTCCTTTGGTTCGCGGTATTTTGTCACGAAAGTATTCGGACTTTATATCTCTCATCTTCTTAATATGCCGTTTAGTTGCTTATTGAGCAAGAATACGACTTTCTTGTTCGAGCATTTTTTTGCGCCCGATCTCGCAGTTTTTTGTGTCTTAATCTGCCTAACTTTGGAAAATTTCCTCATTTAAATTTGTCAATTCTTTTTATTCTTATTGAACATTATTTATTTTGAATACTTCCTCATTTTAAATTAGAAAATAGTTAGCTTTAAGAGTATTCAATTTAAAATTGTATTACAATGAATGCAATATGTTAAACCCAAAACTACTACTGAAAAATTTCTCGAATAGCAGCTTTTAATCTCAGCTCATTTTTTGTGGGTTGTTGTAATAAATTGTTTTTGGATATGTGTTCAAAGACCTGTCGATTGCGGTCAGTTGTAAACTAAAGAAGTGTATTTAAAATTTTGCCTGAGTTGTTGAATTCCTGTTTAAAAAATGCTGTAATAAAGCTTTGAAGTTTTACAGAGGAATCAGTTTTCTAAGAAAGGCTTCCATACTCTGCACACCACGAAGAAATTAATAAATTATGCTTGTGTTGCGTGTCTCGTCATTACGCCGCACAGGGACAGCCTCTAGCCGTTTTGTTCTTTTTGATGTAATTTTAGCTGACAGTGAATCTGATAATCAAAAGTTAAAATTAATTATTTAAAATTGTAGATTAAAATACCGTTGAACCATAATTTAGCTTAACTTTTAAAACGTGCGTTTTGAAAACTGCCAACAACGCAAAAATTGATTAGTGACCTGATATTTTATTAGCTTTTTTGTCAGAATTTTTTGTAGAAGGATCAATATTTCAAAGGAGTACGACAACATTTGCATGATGCTATCCATGATGCTATCCGGTAAAGCGATTAAACCACAGAACATGTATGTAAAAAAAACATTGACAAATTGGTACAGAATTCATTGAATTAAATTTGCGGTCATTTTTGGTTCATTCCACTAGGAAAGCATTCAAAAGTCAGAGAAAGCATTCTGCGTTTTCTTCATTTTGTTCAAACTTGTTGGATTGTTTTGTAGGTTTTTAAGATTGAGCTTTCAATGCTCTTTAGTGGTTTTGAAACATTCGTTTGCTTTTCAACTTTAAGACGTTCCGTACTAATGTCTAATTAAAAGTTGAAAGTTCATATCGATACGATGACTCCTATCAATCTGATTTTTCAAATTCAATTAGACATGTAAAAGAACCAAGTTCCTTTATAATTTCTCTCCCCAACACCCATTTTCTCGCCCCAGATACATTTCCTTCCTTCAAAGCCCTTTTATTTCCTGATTTCCATTTATAACCTATTCCCATTGATGCTCTTTATATTTGTAGATTTAATTGAAGAAGTCAGAAATGGTTGACATTCACGTGCAGTAATATTTATAGAAAGAGAGTTCCGTTTTTGATCATGTGTGCCAATGGTGCGAATTGTAATGTATATATATATATATATATATTATATATAATATATATATATATATATATATATTATATATATATACACATTTATATGTGTGTGTATAGCTTGCTTTGCTACCATGAGTGTGCCTTTCGGAATGCAAATATTATTGAAAAGTTGTCTTGGTATGCAAGAATTAGACCGAAGAGAATAAACACTTTTGGCGCATCCTATGGTCGATACGGACCTTGAAACTTGCTCGACTCAGACTTGGGATTTTTCGTTTTTATAGGGGGAACTTTAAAATTTGACACATTAGCATGTTGTAAGCTCTGGTTTTGATAACTTCACAAATTTTTATCAAAAACAGCAGCATCACAAAAGATCCAACTAATATTTAATCAGTGCCTAGAAATGAGAGAGCGTTCCTGAGAAAGATGCTTGCGTTGGATGCCTTTCATGACAGATGGGCTAGCTATACTTGCAGATTTGATTGTTTCATTTCGAAGGCTGGACTTTAGTAGGCTTTTAGGTATCGTTGGATCAATATAGTTATTTTTCATTTCCGCATTAGTTTTGAAAGGATTATGTCTTCCTCTAGGTGAAATTTAAAGCACCACTAACACACACATATTGACTTAGGATTAGTTGCAAGGCCTGGTATGCCCCTGCTGCGTCATAAGTGTTTATAGAAACGTGAAGTTATCCCCCACCAGTGTCAAAAGACACACACAGTAATCAAAAGTTAGTCGCCTCAGGTTAAGGTTTTTTCGGTCGCTTTCGAAAAACAAATAGGCAACCGGAAAAAGCAATTATCTAAATTTTTACGCATTTCACTGATTAGTGAAAAAGTTTAACTCTAAATAAATTCTGATTAGTAAAAGAGCACATCTAATCATTGATTGGTGATAGCGACAAGCAAAAATAACGGACAATCGTAACACAAAAGCATTGGACAGGCACAACAAGCAACAGCCTCATTTCAATAAAAAGTTTAACACAACAAAATCAAGAATAGGGCTGTTACAAGGAATCAAAGTGCAGTAATAGTGCAGAAAAAAACTTTTTTAAAAAAGACAGTCTTCTTACACAGTCAACATGCCAAACAAGTCCAAAGCATCAAAAGCAAAAACCAGCCTGAAGCAACAAAATCAGCTAAAGCTGATAGATTGGAACGCAGTAAAAAACCTCTTCGAACAACAAAATAATCGCAACGAAGGTTCGAGCAGTTAGACAGAAGCTGCAGTGAACTCAGGAAGCTACAGCTAACAAGTGAAGGGTTAACAACACTTGCTAATGAATCTGCCGAAATAAACATAACCATGCTGAAATGCAAACAAAGAAAAAAGTACACAAAACGAGTGCAAGTGACACTGAATCTGCTTTTAACAGATCAGCAGCGCCTTCCCCTAATCTATTAAGAAAACAATACCCCTTACGTGAGAGACCAAAAGAATCGCAGTTTGCAAGCCGAAACAGCCAGGAGAGTAACACTGCTGTCTCGTCCGACTCAGAAGACCCTGTTAACTCTCAACCTTTTCTGAATATTGAAGAGAGAGGAAGGAACAGAGAAATTCTCCATAGGGCGTTGAAAACAAACAAAGGCTGCCACAATTCAAGTCGACCGAGAAAAGAGAAGCTTGTTCAAGGTCAGAGCCGACACGAATGCAGGGTTAGCAGATCAAGGCAGTCTTAACAACCAGGTTCTTTTCTCATAACTAGCCATGCTGTTCCGACCATGAGCCGTAGGTACACATCCCAAAATACTCAACAACCACTGCACAATTGTACCGGACCGGATGGACACTATAACAACGGCTATAACAAGAACCTATACAATGGCTTCCGGAGTTTCCCGAGTACTCCACCAGACTGGATGCAATACCAAGCTCTGATGTCACAGAACACAATGAGTTTGCCTAGGATATCAATTGATAATTTCACAAGTGATCTTTCGAAATGGTACCAGTGGTTAGGATTCTTTAAAACAACCATCAACAACAACAGTGCCCTCTCAGAAGCCCCAAAAATGACCTACCTCCAAAACTCTGTAACGCATTGAGCGAAAGGACCCATAAGCGGATACACCTACAATGGGGATTACTACCATGAAGCTATCGCTGAACTGACCGGAAAAATTGGTGAACAACATCTCATTGTCGCTGAATACTTGGATCAATTGGTGAAGTGGCCGGAACCCAGATTAGACTAACCAAAATCTTTTGTGAGCTTCCCATCTTTCTTGAGGAGACTGGTACAAACATTCCGGCTTCACAACATCGAAGCTGATCTCAAGTCTTTGACCGTCTTGATAATGACCAGAGACAAACTGAACTCTACCAGGACTATCAGATGGAATCAAAAACACAAGAATGCAAGCCCTTCTGCAGTTTAACTATACCCACTTTGTTGATTGGATTAACGCCTACGCAGAATTGTGTGTGGACATCTCCCTGCAACAGAACCAGAAAACCAGAGTGAATAACTTTTCCAAAAGGGGGCCAACGAATGTGTCATGCCACCACAATGCAGCAACAAAATGCACAACCAAGTTTTAACTGGCATCAAATTGCCCAAAATTTTATCTTCAGAAACCAAATGAACCCAAACCCGTCAGACTGTGGACGTAACTTTAATAATGACAACCAAACACAACAGACTAGTTTGAACCTCAATCAACAGAATGAAAACCAGAACACACAAGGTGGATGTAACAGCTGCACTTCACACACGGGCAACTGCATTAAAAATGGTATTCACCCTCAGCCGATGAACACGCTGAACAACAACAACAGACAGCAGAAAAACAATCAATGTAGCCGAACACCAGGCAACAACTCCGCAACAAAACTACACTTGCAGCAACAGGAAACTCCTTGGATCAGAACGCAGATACAGTTGCAGACAATACCAGTAACACTTTTCGACAGAGATCTCTACATTGAAGCCTACGCACTGCCAGAAAGTGGCAGTGACAACACACAAATAACACAGACAATTGCCAATGCACTTCAAATTCAACAACTCAAAGATATAACCCTACGACTAGCTTCACTTCATGGTGAACACTCAGTTAAAACAGCAGACATCATGATCAGAATAGAAGCTTTGTACAGCAATTGTCCTGTGATCAGAATCTTTCTTTACGCAAAAGCAACGAGTAATTTGAAATAATTAATGAGATCAGAAGAGGGTCGGACAACCAAACAACACAAGCACAGCAATTTTATCAAGAGACAACAAGACGATCTAGATGTATGTCTTCTCCAGCTTCTCCGAACAATTGAAGGAGTGAAATTCAACCAGTATTTTTCCAAAGGATAGTCTTCAGATGACAAAGAAGCTCTATCCATCCTCAATGATAACATAAAACACGTTCGTGACCAATAACAGATTGGACTTCTATGGAAGAAAGACATCAAGCTCCAAAACAACTACTTCGTGGCCACAGTTCAATGGCACGCTCTGCAACAGAGGTTGCCGAGGGACACAAATTTGAGAGAACGCTTCGAGGAAGCAATCAAAATGATGCATGGCTTGCGTGGCCCTCTTCTCCGCTGCATGGCCTCCTTCTCCGCTACAGACATTACTCAGTCGAAATCAGAGTGGACATCGAAGCAATGTTCACGCAGATTGGCATCCAACCACAAGATCAAGACTATCTACGTTTTCTGCGGACAAATAATATCATTGGGAAGATATTCAAATACAATCGACTCATTTGTGGAGCCAAATGCTCACCTTCTTGTGCAATCTTTTTTCTGCAGAAGTGTGCAAAAGACCCCAAACAAGAGCATCCAGAGGCGTACGCATCAATCATGCAGCAGTTCTACATGGATGATTTCATGCAGACCTACCCTTCTGAAAAGGAAGCCCGCAGAGGTGCAGAGGAGATTAATACTGTTTTGCAGATAGGAGAATGCAATTTGACAAAGTTCATGAGAAACAAACCAACCACATTAGAAAACCTACTGGAAAACGACAAAACAGAAATGAAAACCCGAAAAAATCCTTGGGACTTCAAAATTGACATGTTGATGTTCGCAAAACCGAAGCTTCTGTTCACAATACAACAGCTGACTCAGAAAAAGGTGCTTTCAGTGGCAGCTTCTCTGTTCGATCCTGTTGGATTGATCTCACCGTTTGCAATCAGAATTTGGTGCTTTTGCTAGAACATTATTAAAGAGGGAAGGTCCGGAGGGTCACTGAAACGAGTTCAGTGATAAACACAACCACACAAAACGCAATATCAGAATGAAGAACTTTTGTGCTTTATTTTATTTTTGTTCACATTTCAAACTCAATTGTTGACTTTTGTTGCCGGGAGTGTAAAGGAACCAAATTTCTATTTACTTTCTTTCCCCCACACACATTTTCTTCCACCAGATACATTTTCGTCCTCCAAAACCCCTTTTATTTCCTGATTTCCAACCTCCCAACCTATTTTCGTGGATGCCATTTATATTTGTTGATTTAATTGAAGAAGTCAGAAGTGGAAGCCCGCAGAATTGCAGAGGAGATTAAAACTGAAGTGCAGAGGACATAAACAAAACATAATATCGACTGTTTTGAAGTTGAAAGGCAAGCAAACGTATCGAAACCACTGGAAAGTTTTAAATGGTCAAAATTTAATCTTAAAACTTTCAAAAGTTCAAAAGAATTGAACAAAATGATGAAGACGGAGATATACAAAAGAAAAAATTTATGCCCCGTTGAGTTTTCTCGAGTTTTTCGATTTTTCGCTTGTGTTGCGACTTTATGGGAGTGTATATATTTGGGAATTGGCTCTGTTTGTCACTAGCAATAACATGATACGCCTACTACAGATGCAATTGTTGAAATACTTGTAGATTGAATAAAAGAACGTAATGAACCCTCAACAAAAAACCAAAGCAGCTACCAAGATTTACTTTTCTATGATTATCTTCTGAACATCAAGTCTCCTTCAACGCTGAATTTATCAAACAAAATGTGTATCAGTGCTATATCGTCAGAGCTTAGATCATGTCACTTTTTAGATTTGACACGTTTTAGATCCTTTAATACTTGGACATGTCTGACTATACAAAAAAGAGTTTTTGAATGACCAAATTGGGTTACTTAATGAAACACTTGGGTTACAATTTTGGCGCCGTCACTTCATTGATTGACCAAACATCTTAGAAAAACCGGCGCAAGTGAAACTTAAACGATAGTTATATAAACGATAGCTAAGATTCTAGCAAGGTGATGTACAATCATAAAAGAGTCTTGTTCGAAATCGACTGGTCTTGAAATCAAGTATCTCTTCTCAATTTTGAGTTTTTTCTTCTGCAGAACTAACAATTATTACTGATAAAAAGTTTCATAAATTTTCTGTGTCTGTTTTCATCACGTTTCATTCAACATCAAAAAAAATTATTAAAAAGGTTCTTTTGTTTTTTCAGAGAAATCCATTTTTTTGCATATTAGAATTGTTATTCACAAAATTATAGTTTTGATGAGCGATAATCATATATTGTTCAAACAGCTCCAATAGTAATTCCCTGGTAATATAAGAAACATACCAACAGTTGACAATATTAATTATCAGTGTGGCTATAAGTGAACCAAACAGGTACATTGATGATACAAATTTTTTAAAAAGATTTTTGGCTATAGCATTGTAATTTAACAAGCCAAAAAGTTGCTGAATGATCTTCCACCTTTTGTTCATTTTGAGTTGTTTGTTCTTCCTGCATGTTCTTTTTGGTAGTGCCCTTATAGAGAACTAGTTGGTACCTCTTTGTTATATGTTCGGACGACAAAATTTGAAACTTGTGCGGTCTATTTTAGGGATATTTAGAACTCTTTTTGCTTGAAAATTGGCCGGGTTAAACATGCAAAAAGTAAAGTTCTCATAAAAATATTAAGAAGGACATCAGGTTATTAATGTTGTTTTGAAATTGTTTAATACGCGTTATTATGCAGCTTATTTTATAATGTTTAGAAATTAGATCAAATATGCAAATAACGATTCGTTACAAAGATGTGCCTTTAACAGAAATGTATCAAGTTGCAGTGCACACAGTGAAATATCACCAAATGATCCCCTTTTTGCTGGAGAAAAAGAATTTCCTACAAAAAATCAGGAATACTTTTATCAAACCCGCAAGAACTTTCGATATAATTTGTCAGAAAATTCGAGAAAATTCTAGTCTTCGGAAAACAATGTCCAACACAATCTAACGCTCAAGTAGAACTGGGTAGTCATTCGTTTGCGAATTTTCTTAGATTTTTAATTAGAGTTTTGTTTTCCCAATTTGAATTGAAAATATACGAATAAAGATGAGTCCTGCTTTATTCAAGAGTAGGCTACAAAAAAACACAAAGCGCATTAGTTGCAATTTGTGTGTCTTAGAGTCATTGGAGCTCAAAAATGAACCAATAAAACCAACCTTGGAGAGACAGTTTAACGTTGTTGTGAATACACTGAGAATGAACCCTGAAATTCATCTAACCGTACGAGAATTGAGTCAAAATTACAGCCAGCACTCAACTCTTATAAAAAATGCCTAAGTGTAAGCTTTTTTTACAAAAAAGAGTTAGATCTGATAAAAAGTTGCTGAATTTTTAGCCAGCTACATTATTGAATCTCTTCATCTTAAATCTATTTCAGCAATCCATAACGAGCCTTGGAACAGCAGATAGTTTACCATTCAAGCTGCCAAAGCAATTACTCAATAGGATTGGGCTAAAACAATTAAAATAAGAAACAATTCTTAAAAAAATACTTTGGTGTTCGATAGAAACAGATTATCTGGACTCAATTTACAAAAAATGTGACAAAAAATACGCCACAGTAGGTATCTGCTTTAATTTGATTGCAAGTTTCTAAATACAAATTTTCTGAAGCTTAATCCATTATTTACTCACGACAGGAAAGTTAAGCAAATTTAGTCACTGTTTGTTTCAATTTAAAATATATAATATTTTTTAAAATTTTCGTTTTTTGTGACCTTTGGCGCAAAGGTTAGAAAAACTTGAAATAATTTCAAAAAAACTTTCGCATTCTGCTAAAATTATGAAATGTTTTTTCCACATTTTGATAGTTTCTCCTAAAGCTCTACCTTTGAAACAAATTCTTGTAGTAATCTTTCGTGAAGACCAAACAGAAGTCCTATGACATATATTTCGGGCCTATATTTTAGAAGAGACTAAAACTTTCAGTATTTTGAAAAAATAAGATCAAAATTTTTCTCTGCCCCCTAAAAACTGTTGCCGCGTTTTTCATAGAACAAATTCGTCATTTTGAGTGTTTTGGGCTTGAATAAAAAAATTAGAAAATTAAACAAAAAAAAAAAACAAAAAAACTGAATAAAAAATTTGAAATTTTATCACTGTGATCAACATTCCGTATGCGTTCGACACAGGGCATTAGATCATGCCCACATCATGCACAACATCATGCCTTACCGCAGTTTAGAAACTGATTTCCAGCCTTCATCTTATTTTGCCATCCTTGAGAGATGGTTTTCAAAAAGTTTTCTAGTACATTGCGTACTTTTGTCTAATAAAGTACAACAGCATGGTAGCGCGCGAAGGGTGGTACCATCTTTTTCACACTTATATCTCAACAAAATACTTAACACGGGTATCGCTTGCGAGGACATTCTAGTGACACATGAACACTTGGCACTCAGGGGCCACTAATGAGACTAGATTGTGTAAATTAGTTTAATTATCGTAAAATCTCAAAACTCGAGTCTGGTTATGTTAGCGGGGGATTTTCTGTTAAAACTAGCCAATTATATGACGCCAATAAAAATAAGGAGCTTCAAAATGCTGTCTGACAACTTATAGTTAACTTCCGAAATAATGGGTGAAAAAGAAATGGATAAAACAGGGGAAAATAGTTATGAAATTTGGTTAAATCTCATTTATGTCGAGTCAATTGTCTGCCGTCAAAGTTGCCATTTTAATATAATTGGGTTCAATATTTTTTGCATTTTTAATCCAAAAAGCGGCAAAAATGGGGAAATGGCCTCTTATGCAATTAATTTTTGCGATTGATCCCGGAATTGAAGGTATAATAAACGTCCTGTAGCTTCTCCTGTTATATAGGAAACGCCCCCGGGTGTTACAGAGTGGAAAAAGTAAAGGGTACTGAAAAACCGTCGTATAGTGGTACCGATTTTTGTCACTTATGTCAGTTATTATGCCAATGAAAAGACAATTAATATTTTTCCAATAAGTTTGTCCAATCTTAAGCCACGCTTTTATGAAAAAGAACTAATTTATATGGTGACTAGCAAGTTTTATTCACATAAAAACCTTGCGTTTTAATCATATGACGTATAAATTGGATGGGCTGCTGTGACATTTTTCTATAAAAAGAAGAAATAACGAAAAGGATGTCAGATAAAAATTTTGAGACCAGTGGTCTATGAAAAAGATTTATTTGCTGATTCTGGTTGCAGTACTTTTGAAAATGAAATTAAAAAATAATATCTAATTTGTAGACGTTCTGAAGTACATATTTTTAGCATAATACGTACTGAATTACATATTATGTACTGAAGTGCATAATTTTTGAATTTTTAGCCAAATTTATTCAAACTAAAATGAATAGTTTAAAATGGGGCATTTTTCTGAGATTTTCTAAAAAATTCACAGCCAAAGTTTAGGGCTACGCTTGCTCACAGGTTTTTAGTTGAAATTATTAATAAATGTTAGAGAAACTGTCTTCAAAACAAGAGTTTTTAATAAACAGCGGATTTATCTTTAGTTTGTGTTTTTATCAAAGAAAATTGTCAAAAAGATAACTGTGTTTGAAAAAAAACCACGTTTTTTCCCAAGTACTCTGCAACTAATTTTACGGTTGCAATTAAAAGTGTGTTAGAATTGCTATCATTCCCGGGTTGACCGCCATAAAAAAAATTTACTAATCAGAAAATGCCATATATGGATTTTATGGAAACCTACTAAACATAAAACGATCAAAAAAATTTTTAAATTCGGCTGAGAAACAGTCCACGGGGCCATAGTTTTTAGCCTTGGTTTTTTATCCTAGTGCCTGCTCAATTCTCCAATAACTATTTTCTTAACTCCGCCACTGCCGGTCCCAAGCCCGGAATGAAAAAGGAGGAGGGCAACAAAAGCAGAACATACTGGAAAAGTCTCAATATGTCGGTTTTTAATTCGACATTGAGACGTTTCCGACAGCAATTAGCTATATTCTATTTTCGGTCCTTTTAGCAAAAAGCATGAACACCACAAAAAATTGCGAAACTATTATTCAGTCAATTTGGGGTCAATTTTTAGGTCTTTTCACCAAACTTACGTATCATAAAATGGACCATATATGGTATCTTACTAACCATAAAACGGACCATGTATGGTATCTTACTAACCATAAAACGAACCATATATGATATCTTACTAACCATAAAATGGACCATACATGGTATCTTACTAATCATAGAACGGGCCATATATGGCATCTTACTAATCATTAAACGGACCATAATTGTTACCCAAAATTATCAGCTTCTCCATGAAAAGGAAAAATTTAAAGGAAACTTACATATCATAAAACGAGCCATTAATTGCAACTTACGAATCATAGCAAGATCATAGAACGAAGCAATTTTTGACATTTATGGGTCATGTATGCTCCGTCTTTAAGTAAGTAAGTTACCATATATGATCCGTTTTATGGTAATTAAGTCACCATATATGGTTCGTTTTATGGCAAGTAAGTTTAGTCAACCCGGGTTGTTAGTTCTAAACTGATCTTGATAGATATTACGTGATAAAAAGATCGTTCCAGATTTGCTAGACATTACGCGATAAAATTCTCAAATCAAGGTAGTTGGAATCTTGTAGATTTGTAATACAAACAAAAAACATTGTAAGTGGTCATCAGTTATAGTAGGAAAAACAAATTTTAATTAAAGGTTGTGCAAAATAAGAAGTTTTCGTCACTATTGTTCTCAATGCTTATTTCTGACCAAACGTGAAAAAAACAACCCAATTTCGATATTGCTGTTCACGTATTTAATATCTAGTTCTCGTATTTTCCACAGTAGTTAATATCCTGTCAATTAGAGCAAATTAAAAAAAATCCAAACTGATTTTTTATTGCGGGAAAGTTCCACGCAATACTGAATGTGATTTGTGAAGTCAATTAGCAATCTTGCAAGTATCTAGATTACGGTTCTTAAAATTAAGTCTTTTGTAACAACTCAACTGTGGTATTAGCTAACTCCATACACTGCTAAAGATTTAGAGCTTAGAGGACTCGAAGCTACTATTTCTAGAGCCGCGGCCAGGAATGCTACCGTCGCACCAAAGCTCTGCTAAAGTAGCAACTTTGTTAGCTTGATATACCGCATGCTGGGTTGGGTTGTTACACTCTGAAATGAGCCTCAAATAATAACAAATTGTTTTTGAGCTAATTAAATTTTGTCTAAAGCGTATTTTTTTTCAGAGTTGCATTTTCAAATTGTGTAATTTGCGTACCCTTGTCAATAAAAATGTTGGCTTTGTTAATACATTTGAGTTCACGGTTGTCCATGATCAATCTATCAATTTTTTTACTACAAAAAACAGTGACGTGAAGCGAACAAATTTGACAGGACTATTATCACTGTTCATCTCAATATGCAGCGAAAAAAAAATACAAAAATGGTTTATTGTTTGCGGAGTAAACCACTGCTTTTTATGTTTTCATTTCTGACACCTTCAGACAACTTTCAGAAACTGAAAAATGTTTTGTTTTTATTTAAAAACTTCCCAAATGGTACTTAGGTTTCCTACATAATGCAGAATTTTAAAACTATTTTAGCAATATTTTCTATAAAAAATATTTTAACAACACTTTCAGAAAATTTTTAATGTTGAAAATGTTCAGAACATTTTCAAAACGTTGTCAAGTACTCAATTATACGTCATCATCAAAATCTTTAACAGTATTCATTACGTAAAGAATGCAAATCAGGGCATGACATTATTTGTTTTTCTTGTAAAATATTTTTGGCTTTTCGCAACCCTGGATAATTCGGTGGCTTATATATGTGAGTTGAATAAAATCTGTTTCCTTGCTTTATTATATCGGGTTTTTTTATGTATATATAACATCCGAAAAAAACAATTAACACCGAAAAATTTATGTTGTCGTTTAAAAGTTACCAAGTTTTAAACGACAACATATATGCAATTTATATTTCACCAAAAAAAAACAAATAAACCGCTCTCTCTAATATTAGCTTTCGTTTTCTTTCTGATTTTCTTTTCCTTTTTAGGCAAAATGCGTTGATTGCATTCGTTTTTAGCAATTGTATAGTTTTCATTTAATTAGGTTAGTTTTGATTCGGTTCATTTTAACAGCTTAGACATTCCCATTTTCCTAACACATTTTTTGGTTTCATTATTTGCGTACTGTCTCAAGTGATTTTGCTGTGAAAATCCCCCTTATAACGTTTTTAAGTTTCTCATTTTATGTCATTTCGTTTTTTTATTTTTATTAAAGAAGCGCTTTGTGACAACTTAGTGTTTATTTTTCAGAAAGACTCGAATAAGATAGCCTGTCAGTCAAAAATCAAAAATCATAAGCAATGCTTGCGGTGGTCGTCAGAAACTAAGTGACAGAATAACGGTAAGCCCCTTAAGAGCCACACTTTAAACAATTTTGTTTACTATTTTCCGCTTTACTGCGTTCACTTGACAATTTATCAATTTTGTTTAAAAATTAATTCTACCTGCTGGTTTTCCTGTAAATGTGCAATATCAAAGTACTCAGCATAATTATCAGGCAAAATATTAATATTTAATTGTTCTATCTTGTTTTGTTGAAAATGCGAGACATTTTGGGAGACATTCCATGTTACATAATGGTACAGACAAAAAAAAACAAATTTGGGGATTCTAATGACATTTAGTTTCTTCTGATTCTGCAGAGAAGTGAAACTTCATAAATGATTTGAATATTGACTTTCTGCGAAATGCTAAAAGCTGAAATTGTTAGGAGCCAGTTGTATCAGTTATAGAATCACCAAACTTCAAAACCCGAAGGATTGAAAAATCTAAAAAAAAAATAAAAAAAAGTGTTTTTGTTAATTTTTGGGATCTTTTCTATTTTTGCCCCAATTTTTGATTGAAGTTGCTAGTTCAGAAACAGAACCAAATTCTCACAACATCTGTCAAACTTCTCACTTCATGTGGGTAATACTCATCAGACTTGGGTATTAAAACTCGTTTTCCAATTTTTACCACCGACCCAGGACTGAGTTAAGTATCCCACGAAGTAAGGCAGACAGCTTTCCTTTGCAGATGAAGGATGCTATCAATTTCAAAACTATCAAAAATAAAAGTTAACCCGTACCATATCCGCAGAGACTATGAGGCCTTATTCAGAAAAAAATCAGAGAAGGTCCCAGGGCTGATGCAGAGTCTGATCATGACAAATACAAGGCTGCTAAGAGAACACTCCAAAGTCGATCTCTGAGGTTTCTATTAACAGAGAAAAATCAAGTCTTGGGGGTCTCTGCCCAGAGAAATGCCAAGTCTTGGGTCTCTCTGCCAAGAGAAGGTCCAAGTCTTGGATCACTCTGTTAAAAGGACGGCCAAGACTTGGGATTTCGCTAGGCAGGAAAGATCCAAGACTTGATTTTTCTGGACAGAGGGTTAGATTGGTGCAATTTTCAAGGTTCATGGGCACTTTTAACATAAACTTGAGTACCCAAATGTACAAATAAGGCACCAAATACGGTTATGAAATCTATTAAAACTATGTTCCTGGCTCTTGGTAAGGTATGGTCACCTTTTCAAGGCCTAAGAGGTCCTTAAAAATACAAACTCAGTACTCACTGTTGACAAAAAAGGAAGAACTATAGCTAAAAAAATCATTACAATACCGAACATTACAAGTATACATACAACAATATCCCCAAGCAAAAAAATGAGTTGAATTCTAAGGATATAGGGGACTTTTGATTTGTAGTAACGCTCCATATAAATCAGTGAAGGTGAAGAACACAAACCGATTCTAAGACTTGGCAGAGAAACCCGAGAATTGGATTTTCTCTGCCCAGAGAAGCCCTAAGTCTTGGGGTGAAGTTCACGATTTTCCCCTGCAAATGATTTTTTTTTGTGACAGAAAACGTGTAGTTGAGTGCCAAATTTTTAAGAGAGTTGCCCTCATTAAACGAAAAAGATCGGATCTTCATGATGTTAACCTTAACTCTGCTCAGAGAAACTCAAGATTTGGGTTCTGCGCTGCCCAGAAAAAACCCAAGTCTTGGCCTCTCTCTCTCTCTCTCTCTCTCTCTCTCTCTCTCTCTGCTAAGAGAGGTCCCAAGTCTTGGCTCCACTACCAAAGTCTTGGCATCTTTCTGCCAAGACTTGGCTTCTGGAAAATCTCTGAATCAGGCCTGATGGGCTCTGAGAGTTCGGTACGGGAATCAACTTCACTTCATCAAATTTTTAAAATGTGCCAAAATTTATAAGGAAGAGCTGTCAAAACTTACCCTAAAAATTTGTCTTCGATCCACTTTTTTCTGCCTTGACAGATTTTTTTGTTTTCATATCTAAACCTTACACACACACACCCGTACACTCACACACACACACGCACACACAACACACACACACACACACCACGCATATATATATATATATATATATATATATATATATATATAATAAAAATCTAGATATAGAGTTTAGTTTTCAGCTATGCTAACTTAGAGGTTGGAAAATTTGACTGCATACTTGCACGTATTCTGTGAACACATTGCCAAAGTAGAACAGTTAAAAAAATTCAGTCGTTAAGCGCCTATTAAGAAAATTTACAAAATTCCACAAGCAAATATTGCACTAGTTTCCGAAAGAAAAATTTTCTGAAAAAAAGATCCTTTTTATTAAAAAAAAAATAGTCAATTCAAAATCTACAACTGGTTCTCTTAATTTTCTTTAGTACTTTAGAAGCCACATTCTACATAAAAAATCAAATGTTTCATAACATTTCGTTCCCTCAGGCACCTTTGATCAAGCTAAGAGAGGCCGACAAATAACAAAAAAAACCTTGCTAAACAGTTTCAGGAATTGAAAATTGATTTTTTATTTATTAACTTCTAGCATTACTCAAGATCTTCATTATAAAATTTTATTTACAAAAAATTGAATACTCATAATGTCTCTGAAAATGATATGTTACAGTGTGTTGAACAGCGTTACCAACGCACGTGGTTATGAACCTAGTCATTGTTTTGCAAACTTTGTAAGATATATTGCGCAAAATTTGCATCTGTAATTCGTTCAAGAAGTGCTTTCTATTGTTTTCCATTTTTTAGTCCTATTGTTGTTAAATAGGTGTATATTACTCAAATTTATTTATACATTACTTTGTTGTTAATGGCGTAAACGCTTGTAAAAAATTGGTTTCTCTTCGCATTTTACATAAAAAACAGTCCAATATTTTGACAATTTAATTTTTTCCTAGTTGCATGAACGTATAAGTTACATTTTTCAATCCGTTTTTGAGCTTTGTGGGATTTTTAATTTGTGAAATAAATAATTTTGATTCTGAAATAATTTTTTTTAAGTTAATTACAACTCCCATTCTTAACAGAGCATAGCAGTTTGTTCAAGTTTTGATAGGTCTCACAGAATGGTCAATTATATCTGCCCTCAAAAAGGATAGAAAAAATTTTTCTTGTGACATATTATCTCCCTCTTTTTGAGACATACTTCTGCTATTTATAACACTTGAGCCAACTGGTCCGGAACTATATGCTAGAAACATATGCAAAATCAGAAATGAACACAAGAAAGCAACCGGATATTTTAACTTTTTCTCATTTTCCATTACCTAATAGAAGAACAGTTAAGAGATCATCGGTTTAAAACAGAAAAGTGAATTAACATTGATTTAACGCCGAAGTACATTGATTATTAAATGCATAACCAAAAAATGTAGTCAATGCTTTAGTAGAATTCATATCTTAAATATTGAAAATGCATTAATTTTATCAATTCGGAGTGCTAAAAATGAGCGGAAAAATTAAGAACACGGAACATTTTATTTTGGTTTTGTTCTTTGTTATCCGATTTTTTGTTTTTGATAGGCAGTTCTAAATTAATAACGCTGGTTTTAACGTTAATACTCATCATTTTCGATGCAAAAATATGGTGGACACGTTTTTATTATAGATAATAGGATGTTATTCAATTTATAATTTCTCAAGCATTTTGTTGCTTTGCAATCAAAAGGCAATATAGTTTTTTGTCACATAACCAACTGATGTGCTGCTTCATTGAAAATAATTTTAAAATGAGATTGTAAACAAGACATTCTGTTGAAATTGATTAAAGGATTGTATTGATCATCATTGATTAGGAGAAGATTTTTGCCCTTTAAAAGTAAAAGTGAGACTCAAATATAGCAGTTTCTTTCTGTTGAGTAGATTTTGTTTTTGAAATTTTCTTGGAAAGAAAAAAAACCCTGTCACAATATGCAATATTTTCTTTCAACAAAGCAGCTGCCCACTGAATTTCATATTTGAATAAAGATGCCAATGAAGGAGCATCACAATTTGAAATTTTTTTGAGGTTTTGAGGAACAATTGCAATTTGTGTAATAAATTTCAGTACATAATTCAAAAAGTACCTTATTCAAATGTAAAAAATTTAAAACTAAGTTTGAAGTTTTGTTCGAAACATATCCTTTTTTAAAAATCTTGTGTTTTTTTCATCAGCGGCCGCAAAGCAATAGCAATTGGGGATCTCAGTGCATTAATCAGCTTTTCCGAAAACACCTCTCTGCTATGAAGAAATGTAACTAAGAGATGCTTTGGGGTTTTTATTCAATTTGCAACATGTTTTGTCAAAAAAGCAGCTGCTCACTAAAACTCATATTTAAATGAAAGAGCCAAAAAACTTCGGATAAAAATTTTGAGATTCTGAGGGACAATTACAATTTTCATATAATAAATTTCAATGCACACTTCAAAAAATAATTTAATTGAATGTCAAAGAATTTAAGGCAATGTTCTAAGTTTTGTTCGCAACATATCCTTCTATTTAAAAATTTGTGAACTTTGTCATAAGCTGCCGCATTGCAGAAGCAATTGGGGCTCTCAATGCATTGATCAACTTATCTGAAAACACGTCTGTGCTAAAAAAAGATATGTAACTTAGATTTGCTTTGCGGCCTTTACTCATGATGAAGGAAACAATTGATTTATTTGTGAGTAAGTTTTGAGGAATTTTGAGACAATTCAGGTATCATTAAACACTTCAGAAAGTCATGAAAAACAAGATTTAGTCATATTGAAGTCAAATCAAAACAAACATGTAATCTGCACGATATTCTTCATCTTCTGACATTTTAGAAAATTCCCGTTTTAAAAAATAGGTTTGGCACTGCAAAACATAGAATATATAATGGAAACTAGCACATGCTAATTCTGCAAAGCGTGGACTTTTGACTCAAGTTGTACACATTGAAGCTTTTGCTGGCAACGCTCAAATTAATTTCAATGACGTTTAACTGATTTCTGGAACTTAATTTTTTCAGAAACTTTTTTAAGAAAAATTTTTAGAAAATCTAATTCAGAAAGCACATTTTGTTGAAGAACCATTCTATCAATAAGTGCCAATATTCTATTTTTTCTTATCCTTAGCAGTTATTCACGGGCTTTTTTGCAATTTTATGCAAAAAAAATTGGTGTTTTGTGGTGTAGTAAGGATTAATTACGTAATGTGCGAAGTGCTCCTTTGTAATTTTCCCCAATTTTTTAAGTGATATCTTATTGAAAAATTTTTCAGTCTTTTAACAACATCTAATATCTTACACAAACTAACATCTCCTACGACAAATTTTTTTTGTATTAAATTCTGGCAATACTCTCAATATTCATTATACATAAACCACCTAAAAGATGGATATTCATAAGTCTCTGAAATTATTATGTTGCAGTGTTATGAACAACTTGATCAAGCCACATAATTTTTAACTCGGTCCTTGTTCTTTTTGCAAAAATTGTAAGGTATTTTGCGTCTGTAATTAGTTCAAGAAGTGTTTTCAAATTTTTTGGTCCCATTGTTGATAAAGAGGTGTAAATTACTCATATTTGTTATATTATTTTTTAGTTTATGGTGTAAAAGTTTGTAAAAAAAAGTTTTCGTTGGCTTTTGACATAAAAAAACAGTCCACTCTATTGACCTTTTTCTTCTAGTTGTATGAACGCATATGTTACACTTTTGCAATCAGTTTTTGAGCTTTATTGCATTTTTACGTGAATTTTTTGCAAGTTAATTGCATCTCCCATTCTTAATCATGCATACCAGGTATAAGTTTGAACGAAAATTTTAAATTGAGATTGTAAATAATACATTCTGTTGAGTTTGATCAAAGGACTGTATTCATCAACTTTGATTGGGAGAATGAAAGAAATTTTGTAAAATATAAATTATGTAAATTCATGACTTTAAAGCGCTACCATTTGTGCCCTTTGCATAAAAATGAGACTCAAATTTAGCGGTTTATTACTGTTGACTAAAATTTGTTTTTAAAATTTTCTTGGAAACAACGAAAATGTTTTTAATAAATGCAGTATTTTCAGTCAACAAAATAGCT
>NW_027451211.1:30000-33932 GCF_964194025.1 Convolutriloba macropyga | reverse complement strand
CCTGAGTCTCCGGGAGTTGTCCAGAGTATGCAAGATACCCGACAGCAACAAGTCAATAATTTGGAAGACCAGCAATCAACATCCAACCCGATTACTATCCATAGACAAGTGCAGTCCGCCATGGGAGTTTTGCAAGAAAACTCTAATGGAGCCATCAGCTCTTGTGTACAGAATAGTCTCCAGCCATCAGCACCGGAACAAACAGACTCTGACAACGTAGCAAGAAATCAACAGCAGCCCCTTCAACCAACAATTATTACGCAGAGCTCTATTGGCGCAACGTGTGTGTTCCCACAATTGTCTACAGCTTCAAACACTCAACTGCCAGTTTTTAGTGGGACACTTCCTCCGGCTGAAAATACTTTCGCCCCTCCCAGGCCCATTAATAACACCGGCCTATTTGAAAATGTACCTGATCATAGGACACCTGTTCCAATTTCTTTCGGCAATCGTTTCCCAACGCCAAGCCATTCCGGCCCATTTCAGGCATATTGCCCAAACAGTTGGTCAAACTTAGCAAACGGTAGTTTTGAGCCCTCAAATGTAACCCCTCGTGGACCTGTTTACCCAAGCAGCCAAAGCTTCGGTAATCAAAACTCCAACCCATATTGTCAACGGAACATTCACCGATCAGTAAAGCTGCCGGACATCCGAATTCAGAATTCGATGGAGACCCACTCAAGTGGAACGAATGGAGCAGCATGTTTTCTTCGACTATCCACAACAACGAAGACATCACTGACACTGAACGAATGAGCTATTTGCAAAGTTTAGTCATTGGACCGGCAAAAGATTGCATCTCCGGATTTCTTTGCAACCCAAATTTTTACTCTTCCGCCCTTCAAGAGCTCAACAGAAACGTTGTCGGAAACCCGCAAAACGTTGTCGGTGCCTTAACAAAAGAACTGGAAGCTTTCCAAAGACCGGCTAAGAATGACCACGCAGCTTTGATAGCTTTCGCTTCGCTGTTAAGAGAGGTTGTTCAGACATTTGCCTCACATGGCTTCAGTGCCGACCTAAATGCGACGTACTTGCTCAGGATAGCCCGAGATAAGCTACCAAACCCAATCAAGTTGAAGTGGACCGAACATGTTGTTGACAACGACTGGACAAATCCAGGTCTCATAAAGCTTTCCGATTGGATGGATCGGCAATCCAGAGCCTTTGAACAATTACAAGACGCATTTTTATCAACCACTAACAACCATTCAAGTCAACAAAACCAATCACAGTGTTCAAGTTCCTTCAACAATCGGAATAAGAACCAAAATCGTACAAACTGGAAACAGAATTTCCCCGGAAGCAAAAGCTCTAACCCCAGCAATAAAAGCTTTGAACATAACAGTACAGAAATTAGAAGCATCGATAATGCAAAGCCTCAGCAATCGACGGCAAACATTAGCAACAACACGAAAGGAAGCTCTTCTTTCTCTGGTTCAAAGCAGCCTATGAGAAATGCAACAGCGAATAGGAGCAGAACAAAATGTCCGCTTGATCAACAAGATCACTACATTGGCAAGTGTCCGCAGTTTCTCAGTCTCGATGTTAGCAGACGCAATAGCGAAGCAAAGAAGAACTCTTTGTGCTTCAATTGCCTAAGTACCATTCACGCAGCCAAAAACTGCACGTCAAAAGTTCTCTGTCGACATTGCAATGGCAAACACCACAGCCTTCTCCACACAGACAGACAAGAAGCACCCGAATCTACAAACGTGACAGAAATTGATCTCCCAATGTGTGAACCATTGGACCAACACGACAAAAGCAATGACAATCCAACCCAGGTTTACAATCCTGGTTTTCCATCAAGAACAAGAAATCAACTACAGGTGATACCTGTCACCCTTTTCGGAAATGATAATAAAAGACATAATTGTTATGCCATTCTGGACAACGGTAGCACCATTTCATACGTCCTCAACACCACTGCCGATAAGGTTGGGGCTCCAAAAACTTCAGACTTTGATCTGAATGTGTCGCACGCATTTGACGAATCCGTCATGCACGCAAATCTTGTTCGCTTGGACATTGGAAAGCTCAATAGCGACCAACCACTCTTCCGTTTAAACTATGTTCATGCAGTGAGAAATTGGACTTTCAACGATGCACCTGTGAACGATTTGAACGAGGCATGTTCGTCCTACCCTCACCTTCAACATATACATTTTCCTAAACTTAGTGATAACAAGATACAGATACTTTTAGGTGTTGACGCTACCCAGTACATTTTGGAACGCGAGTTCCTTCAAGGACCCTCAGGAAGCCCCTTTGCTTTACGCAATCTTCTCGGTTGGACAATTACAGGCCCAATTAAACAAAAAACCGAGCCATTCCTGCCGAGCCGCTCACAAATTTAACTGTTGATACTGAAAGACATCTCAATGAATGTGTGACCAGTTTCTGGAAAATCGAGAGCACTGTAACCGAATTTGAAGAAACTGCAGATACTTCAACTGAAAGTAAAAGAGCAATTCAAATATTACAAGATACAATCCATCATATCGGAGACAGATATGAAATTGGTTTACTTTGGAAACAGGACAGTAAATTGGAAAACAACTATCCGGTTGCCAAAGCACAGCTTGACAGCCTACAGCGCCGACTCAACAAAGATTTTGAGTTGAAGCAATTGTATGAGAAAACTTTGGAAACAGATTTGGAGAAAGGTTATGCCAAATCAGTTACTTTCTCAAATCCAGCACCAGAGAAGATTTGGTACCTTCCCCATCACCCCGTCACGAATCCCAACAAACCTGGGAAAGTCAAGCGTGTTGCAAACGCCGCATCTGTTTTTATGAAGCAATCGCTAAACAAAAACCTTCTGTCAGGCCCCGACCTTCTCAACAACCTGGTCGGCTTACTACTCCGCTTTCGCCAGGATCCTGTTGCAGTAATGGCAGACATTGAGGCCATGTTCATGCAAATTTGCATACGAACAGAGGATCAGTCTTGTCTCCGTTTTCTTTGGCTTTCAAAGAACTCCGTACAGCAGTTCCAGTATACGCGACTCATCTTTGGAGCCAGATGTTCACCAACTACAGCAATATTTGTCCTCCAACAAACAGCAAAAGACTTCGGAAACACCGCTACAAAAGATCTAATATTCAACAGCTTCTACATGGATGACTTTATACATTCGTTCGTCAATGAACAGAAAGCTGAAACTGCAGTTCAAGACTTGCGACAAACACTCTCTAAAGGAGGTTTCAGTCTGACTAAGTTTGTCTCAAACTCTGTTCAATGTCTTAACAAGATACCCAAAGAACATTGTGACAACGAAAAAGACAAACATCGTGTCATAGGTGTATTGTGGAATACAGTTAATGATACTTTCTTCCACCAGAAGCTTGCCAAAGTTCAAGAAGACAAAACGGACTACACACTAAGAAAGCTCCTTTCCTTAATTGCCTGCTTGTTCGATCCTTTAGGAATCATTGCCCCATTATTGATTACACTCAAAATCATTTTGCAGGATACTTGGAAAGAAGGACTTGCATGGGATGATCTCCTGTCAGACGAGAAACAGAAAGCAATAAAAACTTGGATAGAGCAATATCTAAATGTACCAGAAATATCAATGCCACGATGTTTTGTTTCTCCGATCGAGCCGTCTCCGATAAACCAGTTACATTGCTTCTGTGATGCCTCACAGCTGGCTTATGGAGCAGTCATATACATCAGATCTCAATCAGCTAACACCATTTCAACTGGGTTTGTCATAGCTAGAGCTAAAGTCGCGCCACTAAAGCAAATCAGTATCCCGAAACTTGAGTTGCAAGCAGCCGTGCTAGGATGCAGACTAATGCAATTTGTTTCCAAGCAGCTCACAATACCAGTCACCTCGAGACACCTTTGGAGCGACAGTGAAGCTGTCCTTGTCTGGATCAAAAGCAAAGACAAGGTGAAAACTTTTATTGCAAATAGAGTGCAAG
>NW_027451211.1:0-25000 GCF_964194025.1 Convolutriloba macropyga | reverse complement strand
GTTTGTGACATCAGGGAGGTAAGTGGTGCGAACCCCTGTACGGCAGTTTCTTTTTTGTAAGAATACCGGTGAATGCGGTAAAAAAAAATTTTCACCGCAAAATTCAACGCATTTCAAACAAAAATTCACCGCTTTCCGCGCATTCAACGCTAAAAGATGCGGGTGCTTTGCGGTGAAAAAAGTTTTTTTTCACCGCTTTTCACAAAACCTCGACCCGGGTATCACTGCGCTACCTTAGTGTTAAAAAAATATTCTTTGTAAAAACTTTGTAAATCAACTTTGTGAAAAATGGGTTACTAAAGACAAATAATAGCAAAAATTTTTAAACTTCTCACAAACCTTTATACAAACGCAAAAATTGATTTGCAAATATTTGTTGTTGCAAAACTTATTTTCATGTTTTGTAAAACTTTAAATCGGGTTGGCGATTTTTTTAAAACCTATAGGATTATTTTTGAGCTAAAAATTTAATTTTTCTTTAAAACTTTTGTTCTGATTATATAAACGTCCAAAACACCGGGCCTTCTAAAGAAAACTTAATCCGTGAACTCATTAACGTTTATAAACAAATTCAATTAAAAGGGAACTGAGAACTGGGCTTCCAACAGCAGATGAAAATACAAAATGGGAATTATCCACCAATCACAGACTGAGAAGACTTTAATCCCTTCTATAAAGTGCATGCAAATTCATTCACTTCAGTCTAATTCCATTTTCCACATCATGTGTGATTATTTGACTCCGGCAAACATTATTTTGTTTATCGTAATAATTGAAGTTCTTCTTCAGTGTTTTACTGAGTCGTTTAGTCTTATAGACCTAGGTAAGTCTACTTATCGCGGAGAAATATGAACCTAACTTTAAGATAACTTTTAAATCTATACCTAACTTTAAGACCTTCATAAAAAAGCCTATCTCGGTTTGACCAGTAAGCTAAAAAAACTAACAATAAAAAGCACTCGCGCAAAAAGATGACCTTCACACATCTTAGCTACAATATTATTTTGATTTACTCTTTCTACTTTGAAAAAAGATTCAGTTACAGGAGACACGAAGCAAGAAAGCTTTTTACAGCAGTAGTATCGTATATATACAGGAAGATCGAGGGGGGATCCTTTGGAGATCCGTTCGGCAGAGCGGGATCACTGATCCCTTAGGGGAGATCCTTCGAGATCCTTTCGGCAGAGTGGGATCACTGACACCTTAGGGGAGATCTTTTATGTTAAGAAAGTGGTAATTGTGCTACATGTATTTGTCTGGCGGCCTATTGTTAGTATATATAATTCACGAGTGTGAGAGAGGAAAGATCCTTCATGTTTGTGGTATTTTCGCTACATGTATTTGTGTGGGCTCAAGTACAATTTATTTGTGTGAGCTCAATAATACTTTGGTTGGGAGCTCAAGTGGTCAATTCTAGGAGGTAAGATTAGGATTCATTTTGTCAGAATAATATTTGTTGAAAAGGATAGCCAAAACGATAGCAACCATTGATCAAAAAATATTCATGAAATTTACCTGGAGATAGAGAACAATTATCCAAAGTACGGTGAGAGGTTTCTGTATTTTCTAGCTGCTTGTCAATACCTTGATCCTGATATTGATTTGGAGGCAACATTGAAGCTGAGACCGTATGGTGGTCTAATTGGAAATGATAATTCGTCGCTGGACAACTACTTCAAATCGTTCAAAGTATTGCGACTTCATGCAATACTCCACGACGCATCGGGTTTTATAGCAGAGTACAGTCGTAAAGGCCCTGGATACTCCTATGTGTTACCTTAACCAATTACGAACGATTATTTGGGTCACATCACGGGATTGGCTTTTTGTTTGCTTGTGAAGACGTTCAAAAACAATTTGTTCACTTTCTTGGAATGCTGAAGCACGAAATAGTGATATTAGACTTTGAAGGTTTCCGTTACAAGAAAACTGGTTTTATGACAAAACAGTTATCGCTTTGTTCAAATAATTATTCGGACACTTTTTTTTTCTTCCGCCAGTTTCCTACAACTCACTTTCCGCTAGTAAGATGAGATCTCATAAGTGGGTTACTAAATTTTTACATGGTTTGTCTTGGAACAGTGGTACTTATCCTTACTGGTTTCTATCACAAATTTTTGTCGCCATTAAACTCCAGTTTCCGTTAAGGAAATTTTATGCCAAAGGGACAGAGAAAACAGAATCACTCCAAACTCTCTTGCAGAAAGAGGTAATTGATTTGAAAACTCTTCTATGTCCGAAAGCTGAAGATATTAAATTGCCAATTGATATTATTACTTGCGCTCTGCACTCTTTCTACCTACCGGAAAAGCAAAAGAGGAAACATTGTGCTAAAAGAAAGCGCAGTTGTATTTCTATTGGATCTCTCTGCCATCCAATGAGCCGTCGAGTGGAGAAGGCAGCGCCGTCAGTTCTTCAAGAGAATTTATCTCCAAGTTTGACAGTATGCAGTTACATAACGAATGATAATCAGTTGACATTGATTTTAGTAAAAGAAGAGAAAATCGAATCACGGGGACAGAATATTCTGCGAAAACAACAGTTCCTCTGCAACACTAAAGAAATTGGGACGATGAAGAAATATTTTTAATTAATTGAATATTTTCAAATGTATCATGTCGTTACAACAGAAAATGAGAAAACTAAAACTAACCCCTTTACCTACGCCCAAGTGGCCAGCACCAGATCAAGTACCTCTGGACGATGACAATCTCCCTGATGAAATTAAAATGTTGGTCAGTGAAGGCAAGGTACAGTCTATTGTCTACTATGGAAGGGTTTGCGGCATGCAGGCAAACTATAAAGTGACTTACAAAAAAGACGACAAAGACTCTAGATATACTACTTATGAATTCTTTCGATTGAAAGAGAGACTAACAAAGCAATTTAAACTAAAAAACTAAGTGTTAATTCATTTTTGCAAATGACATATTTTCCAATGAGTGTTAAAGAAGACCAGATAGACTCCGCTAATTTAGGGGGTTTGATTGTTTTAGTTTTTGATGAGGAGAATCAAGAGAGGCGTTCGTGGAAATTTTTTAATTCTCGGCTACCACGTTCCGAAGTTGTCTATTTTACTCAAATTTTAATAATACTTTTTCTTATTGTAGTGTCTTTAACCAAGCTTGTGTTTTCCCAAATTGATTGTGAAGAATCAACAATTTGGTTTTCATTGCTTTCGTGCACAGTTGGCTAGGCTCTTCCAAATCCAAACCTATGAACAAAATAATATCCACTAGCGATAGATTTTTTATGGCTGTTTAGGGTCCGTCGTGTTGTGGAAAAACAGAACTTATATTTCAAATGTTATTGAGAAACACATTCTATCCAAACTTTAGTTCTATTTACTACTTCTATCAACACGAGCAGCCAAACTTCAGCACAATAGAGCGTAAAGTGAACATTTTTTTCACTAAGTTTTCTGGATTCGAATTCATATCTCAGCTGGGAAATTGTCTGCTTGTTTTTGACGATTCGTGTGAAGAAATTTTCAATGACAAAGAATTTTCAAAACTTGCAACTGCCGGACGCCATAGAAACATTAGTGTGATTTGTGTTAAGCATAACTTATTTCAACAAAGTAAATGGTCGCAAACAATTGATCTGAACACAACTCATATCATTTGTTCAAATCACCTAGAGACATACAACAGATCACCTATGTTGGAAAACAGTTGAACAATACAAATTTTTTGAAGGAAAGCTATGAACTTGCGACAAAACAACCTTGTGGACACTTGCTCATTGACTTAGATCCAAAAACATCAGATTCCTTGCGTTATTGTTCAAATATTGTACAACCAGGTTCAACAATTTTTTATCTACCGTCCTCCAAAGCGGTTATCACTACTTTGACAGATGAGAGAAAAAGAGTTATGTACGCTAAGGCAAATGCTCGAGCTGCCCGAGAGCAATTTGAGAAAGTTCCTCAAACAAGCACCAAATAGCTTGATAAATTTTCTCTGTGAGGGTTTGCTCAATGTGATCAATGGCAACGTTCCAGTGAACAAGCAGTTACATAAAAATCAGGAGAAATCATTTCAACAATTATAATCAAAGGAAACAATTTTGGAGAAAAAACGAACCGTTTTAGCCAAAAAACCAGAACTCATTCGAGCGTTGGGATTGTCGTGCTATGTTTACTTGAAGATCGAATAATGCATGTAGAAGAGTTCGTTTTGATCCCCAAAATAATGTTCATTTCGAAAAACCCAACACAAAACTTGAAATTGTGTTCAAGTCACAATCAGCGAAACCGACTACAATCATGCTCAAACATTGTTTTCAAAATTTGGTTGTCAAAACATCGGCGACTACCACGACCTTTATCTAACCTGTGACACTTTGCTCTTGGCAAGCGTCTTCGAGGCCTTCAGAGATATCTGCTATGACACGTACGGTTTAGATTGCGCACAGTACTATGGAGCATCAAATTTATCAGGAGAAGCCTTCTTCAAGGTGTGCAAACCCGACCTGCATTTGCTAACCGAGAGAACAACTTGAACTTGTAGAGAACATGATGCGCGGAGGAGTATCTTCAATCTATGAGCAACGACTCTTTCAAGCAAACAACTGCTATCTGCCGAATTATGATGCTTCTATGCCGTCTACATATGCGTTGATGCTAGACGCAAATAACCTTTACGGCGGCGTAATGCAGAACGATCATTTGCCCTTGAAGGATTTTGCGCTAGATGCTCATATCACGCTCGATGAGATACTCAAAGTTTCGTCAACGGCACAGCATGGCTACATCGTTGAGGTTGATATTGATTATCCAGCCGAATTTCTTGAAGCTCATCAAGATTACCCTCTGGCGCCATCCAAATTGAAAATCAAACATTCTTGGTTGAGCGGTTACCAGAAAAATTTGAAGGTACAGATGCACTTACCTGGAAAGTCATCTGGGCCAAAACTCGTTCAAACGCTGTTGCCTAAAAACCGTTACACGCTACATTATCGGCTTGCACAATTCTGAAATTCAATGGGGCTCAAAATCACAAAACTTCATCGGGCATTAAAGTTTGAGCAAGCGAGCTGGATGCGACCCTACATGGAGCTAAATACCATTCTCCGGATTGCTGCCAGTACTGCTTTTGGCAAAAAGTTCTTTAAAAGCATGAATAATTCAGCGTTCGGAAAAACGTGCGAGTCGAAAAGGAAACGTGATCAAGTCGTTTTTGTTCAAAATGCTCAAAATGAGCTACAAAGAACGCAAAACTTTCTTTTTAAATTGTTCAAAATATTTGGAGAAAGCATGGCTGCGATGAAAATTGCAAAAAAAGGATTTATTGGAACAAACCTACTATTGTAGGGGCATGTGTACTTGATCTGGCCTAAATACACATGTTCCAATTCCATTATACAGTGATGAAGCCAAATTTTGATTGCAAAGTTCTCTACTCGGATACTGATTCACTGCTATATCGAATCAATACAATAGACGTTTATGAAGATATACGCCGAAAAAACCATATTTTGCAACATTTCGACTTCTCTAATTATCCACCACAGCACCCGCTCTTCTCCAAAGTGAACGAATATGTCGTCCTGAAGTTTAAGGACGAGTTTGCCAGCGTGCCTATTCAAGAATTTTGTGCTCTCAAGCCAAAACTCAACTCAGTAATTGCAATTGGTAAGTTAGTTTTCATCACACTCACACGTATCAATATACAGCTTGTTAGTTGAGACTGTTCCTAATGTTCTTTATTTTAATTTAGATGGCGGGGAAAAGAAATCAGCTAAAGGCGGCACAAAAATAGCTCAACGACAACTGACGCATGACAGATTCAAAGAAACTCTCTCCTCTGGTCGTTTGATCCGCACGCAAAACCATAGAGTAGCTTCTAGCAGCCACCAACTCCACACAGTAACAATAAAAAAGTGTCGCTCAACGCTTTTGACGATAAACGATACATTTTTGACAATGGGATCGATACGCTGCCCTTTGGTCACATAAATATTGTCCACGATCGTTTCTTCGACGAAGACGACAATTTCGATAATGAATCGTTGAGTTCCTGGTCGTCTGGAAAGTTGCACGAAATTGAAAAACAGAGAGAAATTGAAACCACAGTTGAAACGAATACTGACAACGCTGAAATTCCTGACCGCGGCTTCGTAATAACCGCCGCAATCACAGAGTCTGATATTGATTCTGATGAAATTATCGATGATAATGAAACAGAAGAAGAACGTTCAGTGTATAACCCATTTATTGATTATGAAGCGATAGAATCAGACTCTTAATTAACAAAACAAAGCGCTATTTTCTATTCAATTTGACGCTTTTGTACGTGTTTAATTCTCTTATCTATAACAGTTTCTATAACAATTCTATTCTATTTGTTGTAACGTATAAATTCAGCTTTAACTGAAATCTACTTTGCTAGGTTTTGCCACAAATAAGCAAGAAAAGTTGAAACTGGAATAGCTTTCCAATAGCGCAATACTAACAATAAGGCGCCAGACAAATTCATGTAGCGCAATTACCACTTTCCTAACATAAAAGATCTCCCCTAAGGGATCAGGGATCTCCCTCTGCCGAATCGATCTCCATAGGATCTCCCCCCCCCCCCCGATCTTCCTGTATATATACGATACTACTTACAGCGAACAAAAGTAAAACGAACTTCTAAAACGTAAACACTCGTCATAAGTACACAAAAGGAAACTCTTTTTCATAAGTCTCTGGTTACAAAGCTGAGAAGATACTCTCTTCACAACAAGAGAAGCAACAATCACTCCACAACATAAAACCATTTTATAAAACAAATATTCTAAACGCTGACGAAATACGCTTTTTAGGGGTATAGCCTCACAGTTAAAAACAAACTATCTTAATGATGAACAACAACCTTTTCCTTCTATAGCAAATAAAACATATCAAATAGCTAGAACAGCATTCATGTCCCATTTAACTGAAATTTTACGTAAACAGGTACCAAAAGGGACGATATGCTTAACAAATATTTCGGTCACAACTTGCCAAGCTTTGTTAATGTACGACTCACTTGTTTGTCCTCTCTCAGGCAAACTGTTTGAATTTATACGGGAAAAAGGCGAAATAATTACAGCTCAACAACAAAACCAATTTAACAACTCATTGTCGGAAATTGTAAAACGTGTGGTTTTCTTTTTAAGCATAAGTAAAAGAAGCTCAAGAACTCAAAGCGTACAAAAAATAGCAAGGCAAGAAATTGAAGATTTTGACCATTTTTTACAGAATGTTCTAAGCTCATTGTGAGACGCTAAATTATCTGAACCAGACAAACGAAAAGTTTTAACTTCTTACTTGGTTCCTACACTGATTTTGGCGCTGTCTAATACATATTATCTATATATCAAAAACCAAATCGCTCAAGCTTTTCCACTATTAATTCATGTTTTTGCATCCAAATTAGATCAATGTAAACAATCAATCCGACCGAATTCCCAAAACAAATATCAGCACACGATGCATAATTTTATGTTCCTTCATCAGAACTTCACCTGAAGGAACACATTACTTCATATAAGCTCCCATCTTCAGTACGCGAACAGAAACTTGACGACCCCTACTATCTTAACTGTTGTCATATCAGCAAACCACAGTATTGCAAAAGTATGTTGAGAAATTTCCGACAAGGTTGCAATTACTTCCTCTTTATACCGCTATACGCGGCAAATCATCGTCCTATTTTTCCAAATTAAGGATTTGCGATGTATTGAAGGTGGGCAGCCACATGTACGTACGGCCATACACTTATTCTGTAGTACCTCAATTGCATAGTGGACAAACGCGCGAACCGCATCCCACTTCTTTCTTTGTTGTTTGTTCTTTTTCGTTTCTTCAAATTTACTTTCAATTTTAACACTTTCTTATCTTTTCTTTTTTCCATAGTCGGTATTGATTGCATAAACTATAGTAGCTGACTTAGGCGTTCTATGGATGAGAAGCTTAAAAAGGGTTCGCATGGTAGCTGGTGCTAGCCAGACAGTAAACTGGTATAGTAGTAAAAGTGCAAAAAAGGGTGATAAAAAGAAAACTTTTTTTCCTGAGTTTATTGAACTGTTCCCGTTAATGATCAGGTTTTGTCGCGTTAATAGGAAAAAAGTTACTCGTCAATGAAAAAGTATTCGTCTCGTTAATGATAAGTTTTTGACTCGTTAATGGTCAGAAGTAGTATACATATCTGCCATGTTACTGGAGGGGGGGGGGGGGGGGTCCGGACCCCCCCCCCCCCCCTACAAGAACTCTCACCACCGAAAAACTGATTTTCTCTTAGTGAAAGCAAGTTTTTTGGTTAAGTTTCGCCAGCCTGAGAGAAGTTCTTGGGTTAAGTTGACTGGCGAAACTTAACCAAAAAACTTGCTTTCACTAAGAGAAAATCAGTTTTTCGGTGGTGAGAGTTCTTGTAGGGGGGTTGTCCGGACCCCCCGCCCTCCAGTAACATGGCAGACACCGGCTGCTCCAATGTGTATTTCAGAAGAAAGAATGCGTAGTACTGAGTGCTTAGACTATGGTTATAGCCTGTTGTAGTAACTTTAATAACTTTAATTTCTTTATCTTTGAGACCATGAGAGGCATACTTGAAAAACTTTGAAAAATTTTCAAAATTTTTTGAAAATTTTTTGGAGTCCTAAAATGGTCTGAAATGAATTTTGCGCTATGAAAGAGCACTCAAAAGTGATTTTTTGTTGACTTCACTTTTTTCACCTAAGTAGTATAGGGGTCGAAACATAAAAATTTCGAATTTTTTGAAAAAAAATTTCAAAATTCTTCAAAGTCCTAAAATGGTCTGAAATGGATTTTGCACTATGAAAGAGCACTCAAAAGTGATTTTTTGTTGACTTCACTTTTTTCACCTGTGCAGTAAGGGGTTGAAACACTAAAAATTTCCAATTTTAAAAGAAAATTTTCAAAAATTTTCCAAGTCCTAAAATGGTCTGAAACAGATTTTGTGCTATAAAAGAGCACTCAAATTTGACTTTTTGTTGACTTGAATTTTCTCTAGGAAATTGTCTCTACTAGGAAATTGTCTCTACTATAAAAGATTCAATTTTTGAAAAAGCTATTTTTGTTAACTTGACTTTTTTACATAAAAAGCAACTCTTGTTCAATTATTTCTTTTTCCATTTGAGAATCAGCATGACAACCATTGCGACGATAGACTTGAAGAATATCCATAAAATTTATGAACAAATAAAAGTTGACTTTCCAGATTATAGTGAACGTTTTGTATATTTTTTGGCAATATGTCTTTATTTGGATCCCAACGTTAACTTGGAAACTGCTCTCAAGCTAAGACCATATGGCGGCTTAATAGGTATAGACAACTCTTCGTTAGACACATACCTTGAGTCTTATAAATTCCTTCGATTACATGCAATACTTCATGACGCCTCAGGGTTTATTGCAGAATACAGTCAGAAAGGTCCTGGATATTCATACGTTTTACCTTGTCCAATCACAAACGCTTATATTGGTCCCTTGACTGGTCTAACATTTTGTCTGTTTGTGAAAACGTTCAAAAGAAATTTGTTCAATTTGTTGGAATGTTGACTTCCGAAGTTGTTGTCTTAGATTTTGAAGGCCTTCGTCACAAAAAAACCGGTTTTATAATTAAAGAGTTATCGATTTGCTCAAATAATTATTCAGACACAATCTTATTTCTACCACCGGTGCCGTACAATTCACTTTCCTCTAGTGGGAGGAAATCTCATCAGTGGGTTAGTAGATTCTTACACGGTTTATCCTGGAGCACTGGCAGTTATACTTACTGGTTTTTATCCCAAATCTTTATCGCAATTAAACTTCGTTTTCCGTCCGGAAAGTTCAATGCAAAAGGAAAAGAGAAATCCGAATCACTTCAAACCCTATTGCAGAAGGAAGTTGTAGATTTGGACTCTCTTTTATGCCCCAAAGTTGAAGAAATTTTTCATCCGATTAAACATTTTACTTGTGCTTTGCACTTTTTTAACTTACCAGAGAAACAAAAGAAAAGACATTGTGCTAAAAGAAAGGCCCAGTTATATTTCTATTGGCTAACACTGCCCACCAATGAGCCGTCGAGTGGAGAAGGTAGCTCCTTCAGTTCTTCAAGTGAATTTATCTCCAAGTTTGACAGTATGCAGTTGCATAACGAATGATAATCAAATAACTCTGTCTTTGGTCAAAGAGGAAAAAATAGAATCACGGGGGCAATCTATTCTGAGGAAACAACAAATTCTTTGCAATATAGCTGAGGTTGAGACGCTTAAGAAATATCTTTCACTGCTCGAATATTTTCAAATGTACCATGTCTTTTCAAGAGAAAATGAGAAGACTGAAACTAACCCCTTTACCTATTCACAAGTCGTCAGCACCGGTTCAAGTGACCCTGGACGACGAAAGTCTCCCTGATGAAATAAAGCAGATAGTCAGCAAAGGAAACGTGGAGTCAATTGTCTACTACGGAAAGGATTGTGGCATGCAATGGAACTACAAACTGACTTACAAGAAAGAAGACAAAGACTCTAGATATACTACATATGAATTTTTTATGGTTGAGAGAGTTACTAACAAAATAATGGTTGAGAGAGTTACTAACACAAAACAACTGATGTTTTAATTCATTTTTGATTAAAACGTATTTTAAAATGAGTGATAAAGAAGATCAGATAGATTCCCCTGCTGGATTAAGTTTGAATGATTTTGTTTTCAATGAAGAAAATCAAGAGAGACGCTCTTGGAAATTTTGTAACTCTAGACTACCACGATCAGAAGTAGTGTATTTTACTCAAATCGTAATAAGACTGTTTCTTATTGGTGTGTCCTTGATCAAACTTGTGTTTTTTCATCTTGGTTGTGAAGAGTCAACATTTTGGTTTTCATTGCTTTCATGCACAGTTGGCTACGCGCTTCCTAATCCGAAGCTATGAACAAGATAATTTCAACAAGCGATAGACTATTCATGGCTGTGTGTGGGCCATCATGCTGCGTTAAAACTGAGCTCATATTCCAAATGCTACTCAGAAACACCTTTTACCCAAAATTTAAACCTATTTACTACTTCTATCTTCATGAGCAACCAAAGTTCAGCTCTATAGAGCGGTACTTGAACATTTTTTTCACAAAGTTTTCTGGATTTGATTTCATTTCACAGCTGGAAAACTGTCTGCTTGTTTTTGACGATTCTTGCGAGGAAATTTTCAATGACAAAGAGTTTTCTAAACTCGCAACTGCTGGACGTCATAGAAATATTAGCGTCATTTACGTTAAACATAACTTATTCCAACAGAGTAAATGGTCAAGAACAATTGATCTCAACACAACCCACATCATTTTGTTCAAATCATCTAGAGGCATACAGCAGATCACCTATATTGGCAAACAGTTAAACAACACAAGTTTTTTAAAAGAAAGCTACGAGTTAGCAACAAAATTACCTTTTGGACATTTACTCATTGACTTGGATCCAAAAACGTCGGAGTGACTGCGTTATTGCTCGAATATTGTACAACCAGGTCCAACAATTTTTTATCTACCTTACTCCAAAGCAGTCATAACTAATTTGACAGATGAGAGAGAAAGAGTTATGTATGCTAAAGCAAATGCTCGAGCTGTCTGATAGTAATTTCAGAAAGTTCCTCAAAGAAGCACTAAATATCTTTATAAATTTTCTGTGTGAGTGTTTGCTCAATGTAATCAATGGCAATGTTCCAGTCAACAAACAGTTACTAAAACATCAAGAGGACTCATTTCAGCAGTTGTTATCAAAGGAAACAAGTCTGAAGAAAAAGCGATTTATTTTGACGAGAAAATCACAACTTATCAAGGCAATAGCATTCTCGTGCTATCTTTACTTAAAAATCAAATAATGCATGCAGAAGAATTTCTTTGATCCCCAAGAGGATGTTCATATCATAAAATCAAACCAAGGAAGAAATTTATGATAATCCAATATATCAACAAAAAGCCACTCAGTTATCGCTCCTCCAAAGATCTAATCCAAATTTTGAGCAGAGCAGTGGAAAAAAAGATGCTGACACAAGCACTGATAGACTGATCACGAGAACAAGGAGTATCGGTGATGGAACAAATGATCCAGATGATGTAAAATCAGAATTATTTGTTGGTGATGACAGTGAAATCGAACCTGTAGTGAAAAAACGGAAAGATTCAGCCTTTGACTCAATAATGCTGGAACTAAAACTAATGGATGAAAATAAAACAAAAAGAGCTGCAATAATCCTGAAAAAAATTTTTGATTCCGATACTGTTTCTACTGGTGAAGAGAATAATGTTCTCCATATTGAAGATGAACCTCAAGGAGTGAAGGTGACAAATTTCTTGTACAATTTACAACAACCTAACAAAAAAATTGACGTGCAAAACAATTCCAAAATATTGAGTGAACTTGATATAGCAGCCCACTTGGTTTACAATACACATGCAAAAAAGTTCTCGATGAGTTTTACAGCGAAGAAGAGGAAGAACAACCGACTCGAAAACAAAAGAAACAGCAACAAAAACAACCAATAGGAAGATCTGAGACAAAACAAAAAAGTGCAAAGCCAAAAGTCAATGAGAGCAAAAAGAAGACAGACGAAGACACGAGTAGAAAAGACTGGGCTTTCTATGGATGATGTGAAGAAACTTGAAAATCTCTATTTAAAAGGACCTGCGTCATTTGGAAACGCAAAACGACTGCAAAATTTGAGTAAATTATCAATGAAAAAAGTAAAAATGTATCTGGAAACGAAACCATCCTTCACGAAATATCGTTCACGTCGCCTCAGTTTTCCAAGGCTTGAAGTAATTGTTAACGACCTAAATGAGATCTGGTCCATAGATCTAGCATTTGTTGATAAACTTGCAAAGTACAACAGTGGTGTAAAATACCTTCTTGTTGCAGTTGACTGTCTGTCAAGATATCTCAGAGTTGAACCACTAAAAACAAAATATGCTACAGAAACTGCAGAGGCTTTCAAAAAATTGATCAAACATAAGCAACCTAAAAAAGTTTGGGTCGATGATGGTACAGAGATCCTCGGTGCTTTCAAAGACCTTTGCAACAAACGCGGAATTCATTTATACAGTACGTTCAATGAGAAAAAGTCTGCTTTTGCTGAAAGAAATATACGTTCTCTCAAGAATATAATATACAGATACTTAGAAGAAAAGTGGACCTATTCATATCTAGATAAACTGGATTCATTTGTTAAAACTATCAATTCTAGAGTTAATCGAACAATCAATCTTGCTCCAAACAAGGTCACGAAAAAAGACGTTCCGCGAATGGTATCGTTGATTGCGAATACAACATATTCTCAAAAATCAAAATTTTTTGTCGGTGATCTTGTACGAATACTGAAAAAAGAGGAGACGTTTGGAAAGGGCTACAAACAGTCATTTACAGACGAGGTTTTTGAAATTTTGTCTATCCCAACATTGAACCCTCCAACGTATTCTCTTATCGATACCGATAAGGAAATTATTCAGGATAAATTCTATCAACCCGAACTCCAATTAGTACGAGAATCTCCTTTGCAAAATGGCAAGTAAACGTTTTGAAGATGAATTTACGGTACATGTAATCTCCTCCGCTTCGATGGAGATCTTCGATCAAAACACATTGGCTTCATTCAGGAATTTTTTCAATGATGAAATACAACTGTCGGGAGACTGGAGAGTAGCTTTGAGTGAAATTATTTTTCCAACAAAAATAGAGCACATCACAAACGGAGTCCTAATTTCTTACAGTTTAAATGGTTTAGAAGATCACCAACGGAATAGCTCTGGAGCCAAAGTCATATCACGTCCATACAACGGTGAGCGATTAGCTTTCATGCCAGGAAATTTTGATACTGTGCGACAGTTGTTAGCAACCATTAAAAGAACTGTTGGTTTGCCAAATTTTTCTTTCAGAGAAATTAAAATTTCTGGTAAATTTGAAATTGTCTTTGGAAAATATGAGGGATTTACGTTTCCAAACGATGAAATTCCTAGCATTATTGGTTTCAAGGGTGTCCCTGATGGACTAGGAACACACACTGGGTACAAAATGGACACAACTGCAATTAAACTGATGAAAAAAGATGATACCAAGGCTTTTATGGGTGACTTTCCAGCTGATCTGTGCGCCGGGAAACATTTGATATTCATTTATACAAACAGTATTGAGTATCAATACGTGGGCGATGCAAAAGCACCTTTATTACGAGTCATTGATTCAAAACAACGATTGAAAAACGGTAGCGTCTGCGAGCTTGAACCAACACATTGAATAGTTTTTTCGAATTTGGACTACAAAAAACTTCTTTCAAATACAATTCAGTCAATTTCTATAGAACTACGCACCGAAACAGGTCAATTAGTCCCCTTTTCAGGGACTGGTAAAGTTATTCTGACGTTACAGTTTAAAAAATTTGGTGAGAAAAAACCAATGGATTCATACTACACCAATCAAGCATCAGCCTTGCCTTATTTTTCGGGACACTATAGGCAAAGAGGTAGCGGTTTTGGAGCTTTAGCAAGTGGTATCGGAAGAATCGCTCTACCTATTGCAATAAAATTTATTTTACCAGCAGCAAAACGTGTTGGAAAAGAACTTCTGTTACAAAGCGTACCAGAGTTAATGGACGTTGTCAGTAAAAAAAATCTCCAAAGCAAGCGCTGATAAACACGATATCAAATACAGTCAAAAAGCAAACAGGAGGCTCATTGGCACTGCGAATGAGACAAAGGCGAATTAATCGTAGACGATCTAAAAGTTCAGGTTCAAAAGCGAGAAAAGGTAGCAAAAAAAGTAAGGTGATCATTTCAAAATACAAACAGCCAAAGAGAAGTCGTTCGGATTTCTTTGCCAAAGTTAAAGATGATAGGTAATATGTTACCAACAGAGGCAACACATAGTTCCTTGGATTTATTCGAAAAACCAGCGCTTCTTGTAACTTTTGATGGGAGCTTTTGTCAAAAAGTAGGGCCAGTTTACAGTCCTAACGGACCCATGCTTGAGTTTGAGGTTGCTGGAGACAGAAATAATTTTATTGATCTGCAAAAAATTTTCCTGGAAATTAAATGCAAGATAGTTCAGGCTTCTGAAGCTGATTTAATATATGATGCTGGAGCTGCAGCGGATGTAACCAAAACAGACGCTCCTTACTTTTGTAATAATGTTTTACATTCACTCTTTTCTGACTGTACAGTATCTGCCAACGGACTGAAAATTTCAAATGCAAATGGAAATTATGCTGAAAAAAGTTTTATTGAAACCGAATTTTCTCAAACAAAGACGCAAAGACTACTTGGTTGGCTTGCCAAGGTTATTCGTACGAGGATAATCCTGGAGCGATAGCAACAGCTGAAGTTAACAGACGAAAAGCTTTGGTTAGACAATCAGCTGAATGTAGTTTTTTATGGAAAAGTGGCAGTAGATTTTTTTACATGTGATCGACATCTTTTGAGTGGAGTCAAATTGCGAATTTCCTTTCGAAGATCAATAGATGATTTTGTTGTAATATCTGATGATGCAGGAAAATCATACAAAGTGAAAATTATAGAAGCTAATTTGTATGTGAGAAAAATGACATTGAACGACGACGTCGTTTCTGCCGTTGAAAAAACTTTACTAACAAGCCCAGCCTCCTATCCTTACTTGGAAACTATAACAAAAACATTTCTGGCTTCTACTGGTTTGCAAAGTTGGAAACAGGAAGATTTTTTTAGCAGGGAGCCTATTCGACGTCTTGCCATTTGTCTTAACACAAATGAAGCTTTCTTAGGAAGCAAACAACTCAATCCTTTTCACTTTCGTAAATTTAATCTGGAGCAGATATGTATTTATCGAAATGGACTCCCCGTTGCAGACAGCCCCATAAATACAGCTGACGTAAAACGCTTGTACTTCAACACAATGTCAGATTTAGCCTATATTGACAATGGACATGGAATAAGTTTGTCTGAATTCCCTAACCATTTTATTATGGTGTTTCATCTCACCAGCACTCAGCAGGCGTCACATGATTTTATTCACCCTGAACTTACTAATTGTTCAATTTCAATTGAACTTAAGTTTTCAACCGCGTAGCCCAGTAATAGTGAAATTTTCATAATTGGTGAAAAAGCGAGCACAATTTTTATCGACTCTGTACGAAGAGTTTCGAAAAATCATATTCTTACAAATTGATGGATGAAGATGAAATAAACAACCTCATTCAACGATGTAAATTGTTAAAGCATAAATTTCATGGTGTGTTTGCTGCTGATAATTTTCCGCTTAGCCTATCTCGGAACAGCTTCATTATAGTGAATGTATCAACTTCTCAAACAATTGGAACACATTGGACACTTATTTGTCGGAAAAATGGAAAATATATTTTTGCAGATCCACTGGGACAAAATCTAACTTCATATAAACATTTACACAATAGACTTGCTTCCTCTGCTGGTAATATTCAAACTGTGTTTGAATTGCTTAGAAACCAACCAATTCAAAAACCAAAATCAATATTGTGTGGCTTATTTTGCATTTATATTGCTCATTACCTTTTTGATGAAAAAGAATTTGTAAAGATGAGTGATGTTGATTTGATACGTTTCACGCTTCATATGATGCTCTAACATTACTAACTTTTGTATTGAAATAAATTTTTTTTCAAAACTTTATTTTTTCTTCATAAACTAAGCGAACACACAAAACATCATTGTCAATATCCAATTTACCATAAGCACTCACAAAGATATCCATTATTTGACAGAAAGCACCAGAATGAGGACCATGCAAAATTTTCTCAAATCTCTTAAGAGTTTCAGTAGACAATCGGTCAGTTTGCAACTGTTGGTTTGATTTTTTCTCAACACTGTTTTCTAGAGTTTTGAAAGCAGTACCTCCAACTGCCCGCTGAGTTTTGCAGCCAACGCCATTGACCAAATTGGGTAAACGTTTTTGAATGTTTGTATTGTCTCCCTTCGTCTGTAACGTTAGACCATTGTATTCCACAGCTAGCTTCAATTTTTCGAAAACCGTACCGATTGTCTCCAAGTCCTTGCCATTCGAGAATAAACAATTGAAAGTTGTATATAAGCATGGAACAGAACAAAGTTTAGTTGTTTTTTAAGAAATCTGTAGCAACATCTGACACATCAAACAAAACATGATAAAGATTAGCAGGTAAAACTCCACAAAAAAGGCTATCAGTGTGCATGCATGTGGCTGAAACTTTAGCAAACGTTGATTTTGGTTTCTCTTCAGTGATAAAAAACCTGAATTTTTTTTGAAATTGCTTGAAGTAACCAAGTGAACGTTCATACATAGCTTCTACCATTTTCAATCGAGCTCTTTAAATTATTCAGAGAATTCGTGTTTGTCGTCTTTTTGTTTTAATTTAGGTTTCTTTGCAGAGGGAGCTTTCAGAGTAGAATCGTTTTCAGTGTTGTCGTTAGCAGCAGAACGAATTTTTCCGTTCTTTTTTCGATAACTTTTCAAACTCTTCTAAAGTCAGTGTTATTCTTTGTTGAAATTCAAACTCTTGACCAAATTTTTTGAACAACTTTAGGAAGATATAAGTTCCTGTTTTGTCATAAGTTTTCACTGTTGCTCGGATCAAACGTTTTTCACTTTTGGAAACGTCAAAATGAGCGTCTCCAAACTCAGCGTCTCTCTCCGCTGTAAAAGGCATTTTGTGTTTCTTATTCAATGTATTCAACTAACTGTTTTGCTTCAAGAAAAACCGTGTCAATGATTTCGTGCACTAAAATTTTAGAAATTACACGCAGACGCTAAAAATAGAATTGGTTAACTGATAAGAAATGTGATCTATTGAGTTAACAGTATTTGTACGTTAGTCCTGTAGGAAAACACATAAATGTCTTTATCTTATGTATGCATACAAATTCCCATGGTACTAGAGCCTGCCTTAACTTCGGGGTGGTCTTGTCTGGAAACAATACAACTTTAATGTTTGGTTTAACAGATAAAACAAAAATGAAGAATACATGTATGACTTTAGGTGTGTCAGGAGACTAACTTGATCAATAAAGTGAACCCAACACGTGTGCCAAAACTTGACGCTTTAACGACATTGAACAACCTACTTACTTGTTGAAATTCTCATTCAATTCTATATTCAAGTTCATGCTTGTAATACTGCAAACAAGTGTCTTTTTAAAATAACTGTACCTCAATTCATTTTTGATTTCAACATTTTGAATTTTTCGTTTCAACATTAATAGTATTTGCTTCAAGGCAACATTATCTTTCAAAATTTTCGTCATTGTTGTTTAACTTCAATTATAACTTAACAGTTCATCTGAATTTTCCAGAGCAATTGCAATGTCTTACCATATTTTGTCAGAAAGCGATTTGTCATGTGAACGCACAATTATCTATCAAACTGTACATGAAAACTTCATAGTAATTGTACAACAAAAACGTTCTCATGAAAAAGAAGAGTGGATAACTCACGACCATTGCACGCTTCCAAAAATATTCATCAATTTTATGGCTCAGTTACCCGACAAACCCGAAACTACTGGTAGTGGATTCATTACATCAGGGGGAGTTGTACCACCAACAACACTTTTGCACCCTCTGGAACAATATGATATATCGAACTTACCAATGGGAACCAAAAAATTAATATACAAATACGATTGCGACTGTGTACCATTCTATGATAACCAGCTCGGTGTTTTGCAAGCATGCGACAACCTAGCGGATCTTTGAGGGCTTCCAAAATCTCCTGAGTCTCCAACAAATCCGTCACCTTTCTGCACGCCTACTGCGGACCCCAGTCCAACACTCAGCCCAGATAGCTCAGAGCAGAGTCCTTCACTTTTTTCGAATCTAAAAAGCAACAAATTATGGATAAACTTTGACAGTCCTGCAGACACAAGCGATCTGTTGAAAAACCTTTCTGGAGACAACTTTGAGACTCCCACAACTTACAATGGAATTGAAGAACAAGAAGATACCCCTACCAAAAACTTCTCTTTAACTCCCGAAAACACTGAAAACCCCCCAGTTGACAATGCTCCAAAAAAGAGAAAAATTTCAGCTATGCGAGAACTGTTTGACAACTCAAAATGAATTATTTTTGATGCGCTGATTTTATAAAACTTGAAAACAGTATGGTGTTCTAACTGTATTCACACTCATTCGCCGCATATTGATCACAATTGGATTTCCATAATTGTATTTTCTTCTGAATATATAATTTTTCATTCAAACTTTTTCATTAATTTCTCTTTGTTCTTGCGGTGATCAACAAAAACGATGAAAATCTCATATTTGTTCAAAATACTGCGTTTACTATGCATATATTCGCTGAGCAGAAGACATTCCTTTGATTTGAACCTCCCCTGATCTATAGTAACCGTTCAGTACGTCTCTAAATATAATCAACTTTACTGTTTAATGAAAAGATTGTGTTTAGTACAGAGCCCAAAAGTTGGAAACTTTAACAGGTTTTGTTATCTGAAACGTTAAGGATTTAGGTGGAGTTCAGTTTCATGAAACGTTTTCCTTTGATATGACACTCCCTGCTCTACAGTAACCGTTCAGTACGTTTCTAAATTTAGTCAACTTTACAGTTTAACGAAAAGATTGTGCTTATTACACAGTCCAAAATTAGGGAAATAAAACAGTTTTTTTGTTATCTGAAACGTTCAGGGGTTAGGTTAGTGTTTAATTTCATGAACCGTTTTCCTTTTATACGACACTCCCTGCTCTACAACAACCAATGGGTAAAATTCTAATTTCGATCAAGTTTACTGGTTAATGAAAAGACTAGTGTTATTACCAAACAAACATTGAAGGAAAGAATTTTCGTTATCTGTGAAGGAGGAACTTAGTGTTAGGTTTGCGCTCAATTTGAATGAAAACTCTCTCACTTTGCTTTATTATTCATTACAGCACGTTTAACAATAACTAAGCATATACTAGCCGATAGAATTTTCTTACTATTCTTAGATATATTTCTGCAATAAACTCAAATTACAACTCAAATTCCACAATACAAAGAAAACTTATTATGGGAGTACATGCAATATTTAAAAAGAACTGATAAGCCTATTTATTGTTCTTGCCATTTTTGCCTATGTTTTACACAAAGGTCTCACACAGAGTTGAAATTTGTATATTATGAACGGTCATGATAAGAATTATATATAATTGCGCCCCCTCATGGTTAGAAAACATTGTACTACCTAAATCTGTAAACTGTAGGTGTGCTCAAGAATTAAACGAAACCCGTGTACTGCCACGCAATCAAAACTTCATTTCTTGACTTGATTGCAGAAAATTCAGCTTTATCTGTTCGTCAACTTTTGGGGGGTGAAAAAGTTTTAATAAACTGGAAAACATAAAGCAAAGAATACGTACCTCTATTTGATTGCAAAAAAACTTAAAAGCTTTTCATACTTTTACTATAAATTAATATTTCCTAAGCTTTTCAAAAACTCTCACAACTTAGAAATATCTCAAAATCATTCTTAACGTTATCAATCATTATTTTCTACATTTCTTACCCTATTATTCAAAAGTCTCAACACCATTCAAAGCTTTAAAACTGCGTTCCGTACTTCTGTACAGTATGCCAGTTCAGTGTCCAAACTGTTCTGCTCAGCTCTCCAACAGAAGGTCCCTTAACAAGCATATGAAGAATATACATAAAATATTTCCAGATATACCGAATTTCAGCTGTTTTCAGTGTTCCCAGAACGTTAAAAGTCTTCCTACACTGCGTAAGCATTCTCGTATTTCTCGTCAACAGCCCATTTTAAAAGTCTGCTTTACTTGTCGCGTAGGTTTTCAAACAAAACTCGAATATGCAGAGCACATAAACAATGAGTATGGTCTGCCCATTTTGGACTTGGAAACCCATGAAGTTGATACGTCTAGACCAACAGTCAGTTCAATTAGCGATGGTGTAAACTACTACGAATTTGAGCCGGACCAGGGGGATGTAGACATTATGGAATATCTGTTCAGGAACCGGGACGAAATTTCGAAAACAGTCCAAAAACACACGCACAAGTTTCCACAAAAGGTTCAACTTGTAGTGGAAATGACGCTTCAGAAACCTTTGGATGATGATCTAGAAAAATTGAGCGTGTTTTTCAATACGAATACACGAATCGTATATCATTCAGGGATTTCGGATGAAATTTTTGAAGACCTTGTCGACAACATTGTTTCAAATTTTGTTTCGTTTTCAAGCTACGGAAGTGGTTGGCAGCTACTTTCAATAGACAAAGTTACCCTGAAGCTGGTCAAATATGTGCCTGTCCGGGGAAGCAGTTTCATACCGTTTCATGAGGGACATCCATTGAGAAGGGATTCGAATTTGCTGAACATACAGAATGGAAGCGACAACAACTGCTTTCTATATTGCTACACAGCTGGATACCACCTAGTTTACAAAAAAAGAAGAACTGGAACCGCCAGCTCCGTGCGTCAGACCTAGGACAAATGTTCTTACATACAGTAGAGAGAACCATTCAGCCAAGATGCCGAAAGGAAACTTTGAAATGCCAATGAGTCTTCATGACATAACAAAGTTCGAAGATCTCAATGAAGTGCAAGTCAAGGTTTTCAGGTAACGAGATATTTAAGTTACACTGTTGTCTACTATAAAAAAGCCTTACGAAGTAAAAACAAACTTGAATTTTATGAAAAACTCCGTTATCTATTATTATTTTTTTTTGTTTGATATCCCCCCCCCCTCAAAATTGTAAAAAAAATTCTGCTGCTTCAGGTATGACAAGAAACAGCTACTGCCCCCGAGATTGTCGAAAAGAAAACCATTTCCCTTTGTTCTGGACTTGTTGCTCCTACAAAACGAAAAGACCTACCACTACGTTCTCATTATCAATTTAAAGAAACTTGTTGCCAAAGTCAAAGGAAGGGAGTATCGTGATAGGAGCGAGCTGTGTCGCAATTGTTTTCATGTATGTTCATCAGTAGGGCTACTCACTTCCCATCAAAAAGTATGTCTGGAAAACGAGTCAGTACAAATAACAATGCCCACACTCGACAAAAACAACGTAAAGTTTGAGAACTATGCGGCAAGGTGGTTTTCACCTTTTGTTGTGTACCTGGATCTGGAATCTCTGATTTTGCCCGTTGCAACGGCAAAAAACAATCCAACTATTTCAAGCACTTCTACATTGGAACAACATCTTCCTTGCAGCTATTGCATGATTGTTGTTGAACGTGATAACTCTGAGCCCCTGCATTTTGATATATACACTGGACCTGATTGTATGGAACGCTTTGTTACAAAAATAGAGATACTTGCAAAATATTTCTATCAGCAAAAACGGAAATTCCCATGTTTTCTCGGCACAGCACCTCCAAGAGACACCTGGTCAAAGTGTTTGATTTGTAATGTTGATTTCAACAATGATAACGAAAAGGTATTAGACCACTGTCACTACAACGGACAATTCATTGGGTATGCTCACAGTGCATGTAAACTAAACCGAAGAACGCTAAACTACACTCCAGTGATTGCCCACAATATGATGAATTATGATTTACATCATATTGTGAAGTCCGTACACTCGGCTTCACAGTCGACGAAAATTGAAGTCATACCAACCAATGATGAGAAGTTTATTGCACTCAATTTCGGCGTTTTTATCGAAACGCGAAAACGCAAGGGTGATGAACTTGCAGTGTACGAGTACCTTCGTTTTATCGATAGCTTCAAGTTCAAGCCTTGTAGCTTAGACAAATTAGTACAAAGTTTACCCGACAACAAATTTTCTCTCCTAGACCACTTCTATCAGGGCTATACAGACGAGCAGCGAAAACTGTTGAAGAAGAAAGGAAATTTTCCTTACTCGTATGTAGACTCATTCAGTAAGCTAAATGAACTTTCTCTTCCATGTCTAAAGAACTGGAAGAACAGTTTAAGAGACAACCAAATCGACGTCACAAATGAGGAACTCATTCAGTTGAATAAGGTGTTCAAAGTGTTTAACTGTGAAAACCTTAAACAGTTCCTCCAACTTTACCTTACAGGAGATGTTCTCCAGATAGCATGCTGGTTTGAGGAGCTACGGTCCGTGTGTTATAACACATACGGATTGGACTGTTCGCAATTCTATACAGCCTCAAACCCTTCAGGAAGTGCCTGCTTAAAAGTTTGTGAACCAGAACTTGAGTTACTGACTGATCGACAAATGCTTGACTTGACGGAAAGGATGAAGCGTGGAGGGTTGTTCTCCGTCTTTAGCTCAAGACATGAGGTTGCCAACAACACCATGTTACCGGAATTTGGTGAGTCAAAAGATGTTTCATCAATAATCTACATTGATGCGAATAATCTTTACGGTGGCATCATGCTCCAATACCCTTTGCCACTCAAGGATTTTGAACTCGTTGAAGACATTTCATTAGACACAATATTACAAACCGAAGATGAGGGGGATATTGGTTTCCTGGTTGAAGTCGATTTGGAGTACCCTGACGAACTACATGATAAACACGCAGACTATCCGCTCGTACCAGACATAGAATCAATTGATCCCCTAGAATTGAGTGACTTTCAAACTTCTCTAAAGAACACCCTTTAATTGACTGTGTCAAAAACCAAAAAACTGAGACAGACCTTCCATCCCAAGAAGAACTATGTGGTTCACTATCGTAACCTGAAATTCTACGTTAACAACGGCATCAAAATTACAAAGTTTCATCAAGCTGTAAAGTTCCGACAATCGAAATGGCTTTCAAGCTACATAGCACTCAACACGCAAAAGCGACAAGAAGCGTCCACCAATTTTGATCAAGATTTCTATAAACTAATGTCAAACTCGACCTTTGGAAAATTTTGTGAAAGTCTGCGAAACCGAGTGACAGTTTTATTTGCCAGAACAGAAGAGGAACTTCTGAAAGCAACATCCGAAGGCAAAGTTTCATTAATCAAAATTATAGTTAAAAACTTGACTCTGATTACTAAGAAAAAGCAGTCTATCCTGTGGAACGAACCAACAATTGTTGGTGCTAGCATTTTAGAGCTTTCAAAGCTCTTCATGCTAGAGTTCCATTACAATGTAATGAAAAAACAAACCGATTGTGTGCTGTTGTATTCAGATACAGACTCTTTCATTTACAAGCTTAAAAGCAAAAATTTTTATGACGACTTGGAAAAAAATTTGGATCTCAAAAATCATTTCGACTTCTCAAATTTTCCAACAGATCACAAACTCTACGATTGAGCAAACGAAAGAGTTGTCTTAAAGTTCAAAGATGAACTTGCGGGAACACCAATACAGGAGTTTTGTGCCCTTAAGCCAAAATTGTACTCTATTCTCGTTGCTAACGGGCAAACAAAAATGACTGCAAAAGGAATAAAAAAGTTCGCTCAAGCCAAATTGAACCATGAGATGTTTAAAAAGACATTAGAAACCAGTGATCTAATGAGAGTAGGAAACATCAAGTTCAACACCGACAAACACCAATTACAAACTGTTTGTGTCAACAAAATTGCACTAAGCGCATATGATGACAAAAGATATATCAGCTCGGATCGAAAAACTACGCTACCTTTTGGACACTATTCGTTGAGGGATGAGTACATTACGAAGAAAATGTGCATTGAAACCGATTGGGATACCGAATTGCACGAACCGTATAATGTGTTCGAACTTCCAGAAGTTGGGGAGGCATTGGGCTGGGAAACATCTGATCCCGGCTTTTATCAGCCATCATATTCGAATGAGGAGTTAAATGATGTTGTCGACCTTTCAAACCTGTCTGATCATTCTGACTACTCTAATCATGAAGTCAGTAACCCCTTCATTCTCAACGAAGCCGAGGAAAGCCTGGATAACTCTACCAGCAGCAGTGACAGTGTACTACTTTAGCAAACATTAGCGAACAAAGAAAGAAAACTGCTAATGTGAACAGAAACCTATTCAATGATAGCAAAAGTCTTGATTCTAGAAACTCTGACACTGATTGAATTGGTATTTTTCAAACTTCAATTTTTCAAACTTCAAATTTTTTCAAGTATGCCTCTCATTGGTCTC